>NW_026651940.1:7500-101175 GCF_029873635.1 Malania oleifera | reverse complement strand
GGTACGTAAACTATAAACCTTAAAAAGAAAAAAAAAACCCTAAACACTAAACCCTAAACCCTAAGCCTAAATCCTAAACCATAAACCTTAAACCCTAAACCCTAAACCCTAGACCCCAAAAGCCCTAAACGCTAACCCCCAAACACTAACCCAAAACCCTAACCCCAAAACCTAAACCCTAGACCCGAAACCCTAAACCCTAAACACTAAACACCATAACCCTGAACCCTGAACCCAAAACCCCAAAACCTAAACCCTAAACCCTAAAACCTAAACCCAAAACCCTAAACCCTAAACCCTAAACTCTATAAGCTTAAACCCAAAAAACCTAAACCCAAAACCCAAAACCCAAAACCCAAGACCCTAAATCCTAAACCTTAAACCCTAAACCCAAAACCCAAAACTCTAAACCCTAAAGCCAAAACAAAAAACCCTAAGCCCTAAACCCAAAATACTAAACACTAAACCACAAACTATAAACCCAAACCCTAAAACCCCAAACCCTAAGCCCAAAACCACAAATCCAAATCCCTAAACCCTAAACCCAAAACACAAAATCGTTAACCTTAAACCCTAAAACCTAAACCCTAAAACCTAAACACCTAAACCCTAAACCCTAAACACTAAACCCTAAACCCTAGCCCTAAACCCTAAACCCTAAACCTTAAACCTTAGACCCTAAACCCTAAACCCTAGACCCTAAACCGAAAAGCCTAACCCCAAACCCTAAACCCTAAACCCAAAACCCTATTACCCTAAATCCTAAACCCTAAAATCAAAACCGTAGACCTTAAACCCTGTAACCCTAAACCCTATCACCCTAAACCCTAAACCTTAAACCATGAACCTTAAACCCTAAATCCTAAACCCTAAACCCTAAACCCTATACCCTAAACCCGAAACCCTAGACCTTAAAATTTGTAAACCCTAAGCCTAAACCCTAAATCCAAAATCCTAAACCCTAAACCCCAAACCCAAAACCCTAAACCCTATAACCCTAAAGTCGAAACTTTAAACCCTAAACCCTAAACCCTAAACCATAAACCCCAAGCCAAAAACCCTAAGGCCCAAACCAGAAACCTGAAATAATAAACACTAAACCCTAAACCCTAAATCAAAAACCCTAAACACTAAATACTAAACTCTAAACCCTAAATCCTAAACCCTAAATCCAAAACCCTAAACCCTAAACCCCAAACCCAAAAACCAAAACACCTAAACCCTAAACCCTAAACCCTAAACACTAAACCCTAAATCCTAACCCTAAACCCTAAACCCCAGACTCTAAAAGCCTAAACACTAAAACACTAAACCCTAAACCCTAAACCCTAAATCCAAAACCCTATACCCTAAACCCTAAACCCAAAACCCAAAAACCTAAACCCAAAAACCTAAATAGCTAAACCTTCAACCCTAAACCCTAAACCCTAAACCATAAACACTAAACCCTAAACCCAAACTCTAAACCTTAAACCCTAAACCCTAAGCCCTAAACCCAAGACCCTGAACCATAAAACCTTAACACCTAAACCACAAACCCTAAACCCTAAATCCAAAACCCTAGACCCTAAATCCTAAACCCTAAACCCTAAAACTTAAACCCGAAAACATAAACACCTAAACTGTAAACCCTAAACCGAAAATCCTAAACCCCAAACCCTAACTCTAACCCATAAACACTAAACCCTAAACCCTAGACCATAAAAACCCTAAACCCTAAACCCTAAAATCTAAACCCTAAAACCTAAACACCTAAACCCCAAACCCTAAACACTAAACCCCAAACCTTTAACGCAATACCCAAAATCGTAAACCCTAAACCCTAAATACTAAACACTAAACCCTAAACCATATGCCCTAGACCCTAAACCCTAAACCTTAAACCCAAAACCCAAAACCGTAAACCATAAATACAAAACACTAAACTGTAAACCCTAAACCCTAAACCCAAAACCCCAAAACCAAAAACAAACACCTTAAACCCAAAACCCTAAACCCTAAACACTAAAACAAAAACCCTAAAACATAAACACCTAACCCCCAAACCCTAAACCCTAATCCCCAACCCCTAAACCCTAACCCTAAACCCTAACCCTAAACACTAAACCCTAAACCCTAAACCCTAAACCCTAACCCCAAACCCTAAGCCCTAAACGCTAAACCCTAAACCATATACCCTAAAAACCCTAAACCCTAAACCCTAAACCCTAAATCATAACCCCAAACCCTAACCCGAAACGTTAAACCCTAAACTCGAAACTCTAAACCCTAAACCCTATAACCTTAAACCCTAAACCCTAAACCCTAAACCTTAAACCCTAAACCCTAAGCCCTAAACCCTAAACCGTAACCTTAAACCCTAAACCAAAAACCCAAAACCCTAAACAATAAACCCTAAATGCTAAACACTAAACCATAATCTCTAAACCCGAAACCCTAAATCCAAAACCCTATGTCCTAAACCCTAAACCCTAAACCCTAATCTCTAAAACCCTAACACTAAAACCTAAGAACCTAAACCCAAAACCTTAAACCCCAAACCCTAAACCTTAAACCCTGAACACTAAACCTTAAACCCTAACCCTAAACCCCAAACCCTAAACCCTAAAACACTAAAATCTAAACCTTAAACCTTAAACACTAATGCCTTAATCCAAAACCCTAACCCTAAACCTCAAACCCTAAACCATAAAACCCTAAACCCTAAAACACTAAACTCTAAACCCTAAAACCCTAAACCTTAAACACTAATGCTTAAATCCAAAACCCTAATCCCTAACCCCAAAACCCTAAACCTAAACTGTAAAACCTAACCCAAAAACCCTAAACCACAAACCCAAAATCCAAAAACCAAAATCCCTAAACCCTAAACCCTAAATCCAAAATGCTAAACCTTAAACCCTAAACCCTAAACCCTTAAACCTAGTCCCTAAAACAAAAACCCCTAAACCCTAAACCTTAAACTCTAACCCCTAAACCCTAATACCTAAGCCCTAAACCCTAATCCCCAACCCCTAAAGCCCAAACCCTAAATCCCAAACCCTAAGCTCTAAACCCTAAACCCTAACCCTAAACCCTATACCATAAACCCTAAAACATAAAACCCTAACCCTAAACCTTCACACCAAAAACACTAAACCGGAAACCAAAAACCCTAAACCCTAAACCCTAACCCTAAACCCTAAACCCTAAACCCTAAACCCAAAACTCTAAACCCAAAACCCTAACCCCTAATCGCTAAACCCAAAATACAAAACCATAAAACCTAATCCCTAACCCCTAAACCATAAACCCTAGCCTCTAAGCACTAAACCCTAAACCCTAAACCCTAACCCTAAACCCTAAACCCTAAACCCTAGTCCCTAAACACTAAACAATAAACACAAGACCCTAAACCCTAAACCCAAAACCCTAACCACCAAACCTTAAACCCTAAACCCTTACACCATAAACATTAAAACTTAAACCGTAAACCCTAAACCCTAAGCCCTAATTCCTAACCCCAAACCATAACACTAAACCCTAACCCCAAACCCTAAACCCTAAACCCTAAACCCTAAACCATATACATTAAAAACCTTGAACCTTAAACCCTAAATGGCAACCCCAAAGCCTAACCCCAAACCGTAAACCCTAAACTCCAAACCCTAAACCCTAAACCCTACAACCCTAAACCCTAAACCATAAACACTAAAACCTAAACCCTAAGCCCTAAACCCTAAACCCTAAATCCTAAACCGTAAACCCTAAACCCAAAACCCTAAACCCTAAAGCCTTAACACAAAAACGAAAACACCTAAACCCTAAACCCTCAACCTTAAACCATAAAGACCAAACCCCAAACCCTAAACCCTAAAACACTAAACCCTAAAACACCAAACTCTAAACCCTAAACCCGAAACACTAATCCTTAAATCCAAAACCCTAAACCTTAACCCCTAAACCCTAAACCCTAAACAATAAAACTTTAACCCAACAACCTAAACACCTAAACCCTAAACTCCAAACCCTAAACCCTAAACCCTAAACCCTAAACTTTAAACCCCAAACCCTAAGAACTAAAACCTAAACCCTAAGACGTAAACCCTAAATCCTAAACACTAAACCATAAACCCTAAACCAAAAACCCAAAACCCTAAACCCTAAATCCTAAACACAAAACCCTAAACCCTAAACCCTAAACCCTAAAATCGAAAACCTTAAACCATAAACCCAAAATCCAAAACTCTACACCCTAAACCGTAAACCCTAAACCCTAAACCCTAAACCCTAAACCCTAAACCCTAAAACATAGACCCTAAAACGTAAAACCCTAAACCCTAAACCCTAAACACTAAACCATAAACCCTAAACTCTAACCTCTAACCCTAAACCCTAAGCCCTAAACCCTAATCCGCAACCCCTAAACCCTAAACCCTTAAACCTAAACCCAAAAACCTAAACCCCTTAACCCAAAACCCTAAACCTTAACCCTAAACCCTAAACCCTAAACACTAAACCCAAAACCGTAACCCTAAACCCTAAACCCTAAACGCTAAAACCCTAAAACCTAAACCCTAAACCCTAAAACCTAAACCCTAAACCCAAAACCCTAAAACCTAAACACCTAAAACCTAAACCCTAAACCTTAAACCCTAAACCCTAAACCCTAAACCCTAAACTCTAAACCCTAAACCCTAACCCTAAACCCTAAACCCTCAGACCTAAAACCTAAACCCTAAGAGGTAAACCCAAAACCCAAAACCTTAAACCATAAACCCTAAACCCAAAATTCAAAACCCTAAACCCCAAACCCTAAACCCTAAATCTAAAACTCTAAACACTAAACCATAAACCCTAAACCCAAAACCCTAAAACCGAAAACCCTAAACCATAAACCCTAAATCCAAAACTCTAAACCCAAAACACTAAACTCTAAACCCTAAACCGAAAAACCTAGACCCTAAAACGTAAAACCCTAAACCCTAAACCCTAAACACAAAACCCTAAACCCTAAACTTTAAGCCCTAACCCCTAAACCCTAAGCCCTAAACCCTAATCCCCAACCCCTAAACCCTAAATCGTTAAAGCAAGACCCTAAAACCTAAACCCCTTAACCATAAACCCTAAAACCTAAACCTCTTAACCCTAAACTCTAAACCCTATACCCTAAAAACTAAACCCCAAACCCTAACCCTAAACCCTAAACACTAAAACCCTAAACCGTAGACCCAAAACCCTAAAACCTAAACCCTAAACCTTAAACCCTAAAACCTAAACCCTAAACCCTAAACCCTAAACCCTAAACACCTAAACCCTAAACCCTAAATCCTAAACCCTAAACCTTAAACCCTAAACCCTTAACCCAAACTCTAAACCCTAAACCCTAAACTCTAAGCCCTAAACCTTAAACCCTCAGACCTAAAACCTAAACCCCAAGGCATTAACCTTAAACCCTAAACCCTAAACCATAAACCTTAAACCCTAAAGCCTAAAGCCTAAACCCTAAACCCTAAATCCTAAACACTAAACCCTAAATCCTAAACTCAAAACCAAAAACCCTAAACTCTATAACCTTAAACCCTATAACCCTAAACCCTAAACCCTAATGCATAAACCCTAAACCCTAAACCATAACCCTAAAACCTAAACCCTAAACCCTAAACCCTAAACCATAAACCCTAAACCCTAAACGCTAAACCCTAAACCTTAAACCCTAAATCGTGAACACTAAACCCTAAACCCTAAATACTAAGCACTAAACCGTAAACCCCAAACCCTTCAACCCCAAACCCCAAAACCCAAAACCGTAAATTCAAATCTCTAAACCCTAAACCCAAAACCCAAATTCGTTAACCCTAAACCCTAAAACCTAAACACCTAAACCCTAAGCCCCAAACCCTAAACCCTAAACACTAAACCCTAAACCCTAGCCCTAAACCCTAAACCCTAACCCTAAACCTTAAACTTGAAACCCCAAACCCTACACCCTAGACCCCAAGAACCAAAACTCTAACCCAAAACCCTAACCCCAAACCCCAAACCACCCTAAACTCGAAACCCTAAACCCGAAAACCTATTACCCAAAACCCTAAACCCAAAACCCAAAATCGTAGACCCTAAATACTGTAACCCAAAACCATGTAACCCTAAACCCTAAATCGTAAACCCTAAACCCTAAATCCTTACCCTAACCCCTAAACCCTAAACCTTAGACCCTAAAAATCCTAAACCCTAAACCCTAAGCCCAAACCCTAAATCGAAAACCCCAAACCCAAAACCCTAAACCCTATAACCCTAAACTCGAAACTTTAAACCCTAAACCCTAAACCCTAAACCTTAAACTGTAAACCAAAAAACCTACGTCCAAAACCCTAATCCCTAATTACTAAACACTAAACCCTAAACCTTAAACCTTAAACCATAAATCAAAAACCCTAAATACTAAACCCTAAATCCAAAAGCTTAAATTCAAAACTCTAAACCCTAAACCCTAAACCCTAAATCCTAAACCCTAAACCCTAAAACAAAAACCCTAAAACAAAAACACCTAAATGCAAAACCTTAAACCCTAAATCCTAAACCCTAAACCCTAAACACTAAACCCAAAACCGTAACCCTAAACCTTAAACCCTAAACACTAAATCACCTAAACCGTAAAACACTAAACCCTAAACCCTAAATCCCTAAACCCTAAACCCTAAATTCAAAAACATATTCCCTAAACCCGAAACCCAAAAACCTAAACCTAAAAACCTAAATTGCTAAACCCTAAACCCTAAAACCGAAAACCCTAAACCATAAACCCTATATCAAAAACTCTAAACCCTAAACCCTAAACCCTAAAACATAGACCCTAAAAGGTAAAACCCTAAACCCTAAACCTTAAACACTAAACCCTAAACCCTAAACTCTAACCCCTAAACCCAAAACCCAAAACCCTAATCCCCAACCCCAAAACCCTAAACCCTTAAACCTAGACCCTAAAACCAAAACCCCTAAACCCTAAACCCTAAACCCTAAACCCTAACCCTAAACCCTAAACCCCAAACGCTAAAACCCTAAACCCAAAAACACTAAACCCTAAACCCTAAAACCCTAAACCCTAAACCCTAAATCCAAAACCTAAACCCTAAAACAAAAACACCTAAACCCTAAACCCTAAACCCTAAACCCAAAACCCCAAACCCTACACCCTAAACCCGAAACACTAAACCCTAGACCCAAACCCTAAACCCTAAACCCTGAAACAAAAACCCTAGACCCAAAACCCTAAAACCTAAACACCTAAACCCTAAACCCTAACCCCTAAACCTTAAACCCTAAACCGTAAACCCAAACTCTAAACGCTAAACCCTAACCTCTAAACCCTAAACCTTAAACCCTGAGACCTAAAACCTAACCCCTAAGGCGTAAACCCTTAACCCTAAACCGTAAACCATAAACCGTAAACCCTAAACCCGAAATCCTAAACACTAAACCCTAAACCCTAAACCTTAAACCTTAAACCCTAAACTCTATAATAATAAACCCTATAACCCTAAACCCGAAACCCAAAACCCAAAACCCTAAGGTGTAAATCCTAAACCCTAAACCCTAAACCCTAAACACTAATCCATAAACCCTAAACCCTAAACCCTAAATCCTAAACACTAAACCCTAAACCTTAAACTCTAATCCCTAAGCCCTACACCCTAAACCCTAAACCATAAATAATAAATACTAAACCATAATCAAAATCCCTAAACCCTAAACCCATAACCCTAATTCATTAACCCTAAACCCTAAAACCTAAACCCTAAAACCTAAACACCTAAACCCTAAACCCTAAACCCTAAACCCTAAACCCTAAACACTAAACCCAAAACCCTAGCCCTAAACCCTAAACCCTAACCCTAAACCCTAAACCTGAAACCTTAAACCCTAAACCCTAGACCCCAAGAACCCAAAACTCTAACCCAAAACCCTAACCCTAAACCCTAAACCCTAAACTCGAAACCCTAAACCCAAAACCGTATTACCCTAAACCCTGTAACCCAAAACCCTATAACGCTAAACCCTAAATCGTAAACCATAAACCCTAAACCCTAAATCTTTACCCTAAACCCTAAACCCTAAACCCTAGACCCTAAAAATCCTAAACCCTAAACCCTAAGCCCAAACCCTAAATCGAAAACCCAAAACCTTGAACCCCAAACCCTAAACCCTAAACCCTATAACCCTAAACTCGAAACTTTAAACCCTAAGCCCCAAACCTTAAACCCTAAACCAAAAAAGCTAAGGCCGAAACCCGAATCCCTAAATACTAAACACTAAACCCTAAACCTTAAACCTTAAACCCTAAATTAAAAACCCTACATACTACACCCTAAATCCTAAAGTCTAAATCCAAAACTCTAAACCCTAAACCCTAAACCCTAAACCCTAAAACCAAAACCCTTAAACAAAAACACCTAAATGCTAAACCCTAAACACTAAACCGTAACCCTAAACGCCAAACCCTAAACACTAGAACACCTAAACCCTAAAACAGTAGACCCTAAACCCTAAACCCTAAATCAAAAAACCTATACCCTAAACCCAAAACCCTAAAACATAAACCCAAAAACCTAAACTGCTAAACCCTAAACCCTAAAACCGAAAACCCTAAACCATAAACCCTATATCCAAAACTCTAAACCCTAAACCCTGAAACATATACCCTAAAAGGTAAAACCCTAAACCCTAAACCCTAAACACTAAACCCTAAACCCTAAACTCTAATGCCTAAACCCTAAACCCTAAGCCCTAAACCCTAATCCCAAACCCCTAAACCCTAAACCCTTAAACCTAGACCCTAAAACGTAAACCCCTTAACCCTAAACCCTAAACCCTAAACCTTAAACTCTAAGCCGTAAACCCTCAGCCCTAAGTCCTAAACCCTAATCCCCAACCCCTAAACCCTAAATCGTAAACCCCAAACCCAAAGCCTAAAACCCTAAACCCTAAAAAAAAAACCTTAAAACATGAAACCCTAAACCCTAAACCCATACACCATAAACACTAAACCTTAAACCATAAACCCTAAACCCTAAACGCTAAACCCAAACCCTAAACCCTAAACCATAAACTTTAAAGTCTAAACCTAAAACCCTAACCACTAAACCCTAAACCCTAAAACCCAAACCGTAAACCCGAAACCCTAAACCCTAAATCCAAAGCCCTGAACCCTAAACCCTAAACCCTGAACCCGGAACCATAAACCCTAAACCCTAATCGCAAACCCTAAAGCCTAAACCCTAAACCATATGCCCTAAAAACCTTAAACCCTAAACCCAAAATCGTAATCCAAAACCCTAACCCCAAACCCTAAACCCTAAACCTAAAATCCTAAACCCTAAACCCTATAACCCTAAACCCTAAACCCTAAACCCAAAACCCAAAGCTCTAATCCCTAAACCCTAAACCTTAAACCCTATACCCAAAACCCAAAACCAAAAACCCTAAACCCTAAACCCTAAACCCTAAATACTAAACACTAAATCGTAAACCCTAAACCCAAAACCCTAAATCCAAAACCCTAAATTCAAAACCCTGAATGATAAACCCTAAAACCTTAACTCCGAAACCTAAACACGTAAACCCTAAACTGTAAACACTAAACCCTAAACACAAAACCCTAAACCCTAACCCTAAACCCAAAACCCTAAACACAAAAACCCTAAACCCTAAAACACTAAACATTAAACCTATAACCCTAAACCCCAAACACTAATCCCTAAATCCAAAACCCTAAACCCAAAACAATAAACCCTAAACCCTAAACCCTAAAACCTGAACACCTTAAACTCCAAACCATAAACCCTAAAACCTAAACCCTAAACTCAAAACGCTTACCCTAAACTCTAAACCCTAAACCCTCAACCCTAAACCCTAACCCCAAACCAAAACCCTAAACCCAAAACTTGAAACTATAGACTCTAAACCCTATAACCGTAAACCCTAAACCCAAAATCCAAAAACCAATACCCTAAGCCCTATACACTAAACCCTCAACCTTAAACCCTAAACCCTAAACCCTAAACCCTAAAACCTAAACACCTAAACCGTAAACATTAAGCCCTGAACCCTAAACCCCAAACCCAAAACCCAAAACCCTAAACCACAAACCCTAAACACTAAACCCTAAACCCTAACTCTAAACCCTAAACCCTAAACCCTAAATCCTAAACCTTAAATCCTAAACCCTAGACCCTAAACCCTAAAACCAAGACACTAAACCCTAAACCGTAAACCCCAAACCCTAAACCTTAAATCCCAAACCCTAAACCCTAAACCCTAAACCCTAAACCCTAAACCCTAAACCCAGAACCCTAAACACTAACCCCAAACCCTAAACCCAAAACCCTAGACCGTAAACCCTATACCCTAAAAACCCTAAACCCTAAATTGTAACCCCAAACCCTAACCGCAAACCCTAAACCTTAAACCCTAAACCCTAAACTCTAGAACTCTAAACCCTAAACCGAAACCCTAAACCATAAGCTTCAAATCTTAAACCCAAAACCTTAAACCAAAAACACAAAACCCTAAACCCCAAACCCTAAACCCTAACTACAAAACACTAAACCCTAAACCCTAAACCCTAAATCCAAAACCCTAAATCCCAAACCCTAAATGCTAAACCCTAAAACCTTAACTCTAAAACTTAAACATGTAAACACGAAACACTAAACACTAAACCCTAACCCTAAACCCGAAACCCTAAACCCTAAAACCATAAACCCTAAAACATTAAACTCTAAACCCTGATACCCTAAACCCTAAACACTAATCCTTAAATCCAAAACCCTAAACCCAAAACACAAAACCTTAAAACCTAAAACCTAAACCCAAAAACCTAAACACCTAAACCTTAAACCCCAAACGATAAACCCTAAACCCAAAACCCAAAACCCAAAAGCCTAACCCAAAACCCCAAACCCAAAACCCTAAACCCTATACCCTAAAAAACCCAAACACTAAACCCTAACCCCAACCCAAAGCAAAAACTGAAAACCCTAAACTCGAAATCGTAAACGCTAAACCTTATAAACATAAACCCTAAGCCCAAAACGCAAAACCGTATACCCTAAGCCGTAAACCCAAAACCCAAAACCCTAAACCCTAAACCCTAAAATCGAAACCCTAAAACCTAAACACCTAAACCCTAAACTCTAAACCATAAACCCTAAACCATAAACACAAAACCCTAAACCGCAACACTAAACACTAAACCCTAAACACTAAAACCGTAAACCCTAAAACACTAAACCCTAAACCCTAAAACACTGAACCCTAAACCCTAAACCCTATCTCCAAAAACACTAACCCTAAAAACTAAACCCTAAACCCTAAACGCTAAACCCTAAACCCAAACCCTAAACCGTAAATCGTAAACCCTAAACCCTAAACCCTAAACCCTAAAAATGAAAACCCTAAACCATAAACCCTATATCTAAAACTCTAAACCCTAAACCCTAAACCCTAAACCCTAAAATATAGACCCTAAAAGGTAAAACCCTAAACCCCTAAACACTAAACCCCAAACCCTAAACTCTAAATCCTAAACCCTAAACCCTAAACCCTGAGACATAAAACCTAAACCCTAAGGCGTAAACCCTAAACCCTAAACCCTAAAGCCTAAAGCCTAAACCCTAAACCCTAAACCCTAAACCCTAAACCCTAAATCCTAAGCACTAAACCTTAAACCCTAAACCCTTAACCTCAAACCCTACACACTATAACCTTAAACCCTAAACCTTAAACCCAAACTCTAAACCCTAAACCCTAAACTCTAAACCCTAAACCCTAAACCGTCAGACCTAAAACCTAAACCCTAAGGCGTAAACCCCAAACCCTAAACCCTAAACCCTATATCCTAAACACTAAACCCTAAACCCTAAACCCTATATCCTAAACACTAAACCCTAAACCCTAAACCCTAAATCCTAAACCCTAAACTCTATAACCGTAAACCTTATAACCCTAAACCCTAAACCCTAACCCGAAATCAAAAACCCTAAACCTTAAACCCTAAACCCTAAACCCTAAATCCTAAACACTATACCCTAAACCCTAAACCCTAAACCCTAAAAATGAAAACCCTACACCATAAACCCTATATCCAAAACTGTAAACCCTAAACCCTAAACCCTAAACCCTAAAACATAGATCCTAAAAGGTAAAACCATAAACCCCTAAACCTTAAACATTAAACCCTAAACCCTAAACTCTAACCCCTAAACCCTAAACCCTAAGCCCAAAACCCTAATCCCCAACCGCTAAACCCTAAACCTTAAACCCTTAAACCTAGACCCTAAAACCTAAACCCCTTAACCCTAAACCCTAAACCCTAAACCCTAACCCTAAACCCTAAACCCTAACCCTAAACCCAAAACCCTAAACGCTAAAACCGTAAACCCCAAACACTAAAACCCTAAACCCTACACACTAAATCCAAAACCCTAAACCCTAAACCCTAAACCCTAAAACCCTAAAAACCCTAAACCCTAAACCCAAAACCCAAAATCGTACACCATAAACTCGAAACACTAAACCCTCGACACGAACCCTAAACCCTAAATCCTAAACCCTAAACCCTAAACCCTAAAACCAAAACCCTAGACCCTAAAACCTAAACCCTAAACCATAATTCTTTAATCCTAAACCCTCAACCCTAAACCCTCAACCCTAAACCCTAAATCCTAAACATTAAACCCAAAACCCTAAACCCTAAACCCTAAACTCTATATCCTTAAACACTATAACCCTAAACCCTAAACCCTAATGTGTAAACCATAAACCCTAAACCGTAAACCATAAACCCAAAAACCTAAACCCAAAACCCTAAACCATAAACCATAAACCCTAAACCCAAAACCCAAAACCCTAAACCCTAAATCGTAAACACTAAACCCTAAACCCTAAACCTTAAACCCGAATCCCTAAGCCCTAAACCCTAAACCCTAAATCCTAAATACTAAACACTAAACCGTAATCCAAATCCCTAAACCCTAAACCCAAAACCCTAATTCGTTAACCCTAAACCCTAAAACCTAAACACCTAAACCCTAAGCCATAAACCCTAAACCCTAAACACTAAACCCTAAACCCTAGCCCTAAACCCTAAACCCAAAACTTGAAACCCTAAACTCTAAACCCTAGACCCAAAGGACCCAAAACTCTAACCCAAAACCCTAACCCCAAACCCTAAACCCTAAACTCGAAACCCTAAACCCAAAACCCCATTACCCTAAACCCTAAACCCTAAAACCAAAATCGTAGACCCTAAACCCTATAACCGAAAACCTATAACCCTAAACCCTAAATCGTAAACCCTAAACCCTAAATCCTTACACTAAACCCCAAACCCTAAACCCTAAACCCTATAACCCTAAACTCGAAACTTTAAACCCTAAACCCTAAACCCTAAACCCAAAACCCTAAACCTTAAACCCTAAACCAAAAAACCTAACGCCGAAACCCTAATCCCTTAATACTAAACACTAAACCCTAAACCTTAAACCTTAAACCCTAAATACTAAACCCTAAATTCAAAAGCTTAAATCCAAAACTTTAAACCCTAAACCCTAAACCCTAAACCCTAAATCCAAAACCCTAAACCCTAAACACTAAACACTAAACCCCAAACCGTAACCCTAAACCCTAAACCCTAAACACTAAAACACCCAAACCGTAAAGCACTAAACCATAAACCCAAAATCCCTTAACCCTAAACTCTAAATCCAAAAAACTTTACCCTAAACCCCAAACCCTAAAACCTAAACCCAAACCCTAAACTGCTAAACCCTAAACCCTAAAACCGAAAACCCTAAACTCTAAAACCTAAACCCTAAAACAAAGAACCTAAAAGGTAAAACCCTAAAGAAAAAACCCTAAACACTAAACCCTAAAACCTAAACTCTAACCCCTAAACCCTAAACCCTAAGCCCTAAACCCTAATCCTCAACCCCTAAACGCTAAAACCTTAAACCTAGACCCTAAACCCTAAGACCAAAACCCTAGACCCTAAACCCCAAAACCTAAAAACCTAAAGACTAAAGCCTAAACCCTAAACCTTAAACCCTAAACCCGAAACCCAAACTCTAAACCCTAAACCCTAAACCCTAAACCCTAAACCCTAAACCCTCAGACCTAAAACCTAAACCCTAAGGCGTAAACCCTAAACCCTAAACCCTAAACCCTATATCCTAAACACTAAACCCTAAACCCTAAACCCTAAACTCTATAACCTTAAACCTTATAACCCTAAACCCTAAACCCTAATGCGTAAATCCCAAACCCTAAACCTTAAACCATAAACCCAAAAACCTAAACCCTAAACCCTATTGCGCAAACCCTAAACCCTAAACTTTAAACCATAAACCCCAAAACCTAAACCCTAAACCCTAAACCCTAAACCATAAACCGTGAACCCTAAACCCTAAACCCTAAACCCTAAACCCTAAACCCTAAATCGTAAACACTAAACACTAAACTATAAACCCTAAACCCTAACCATAATCCCTAAGCCCTAAACCCTAAACCATAATCCCTAAACCCTAAACCCTAAACGCTAAAACCCTAAATGCTAAAACCCTAAACCCTAAAACTCTAAACCTTAAACCCTAAAACCCTAAACCCTAAAACAAAAACACCTAAACCCTAAACCTTGAACCCAAAACACCAAACCCTACACCATAAACTCGAAACACTAAATCCTAGACCCAAACCCAAAACCCTAAACCCTAAACCCTAAAACCAAAACCCTAGACCCTAAACCCTAAATCCAAAACCCTAAACCCTAAAACAAAAACACCTAAACCCTAAACCTTAAACCCAAAACACCAAACCCTACACCATAAACTCGAAACACTAAATCCAAGACCCAAACCCAAAACCCTAAACCCTAACCCTAAACCCTAACCCTAAAACCAAAACCCTAGACCCTAAACCCTAAACCTAAACACCTAAAACCTAAACCCTAAACCCTAAACCTTAAACCCTAAACCCTCAACCCAAACTCTAAACCTTAAACCCTAAACCCTAAACCCTAAAACCTAAACCCTTAGTCCTAAAACCTAAACCCTAAGGCATAAACCCTAAACCCTAAACGCTAAACCCTAAACCCTAAACTCTATAACCTCAAACCCTATAACCCTAAACCCTAAACCCTAATGCGTAAACCCTAAACCCTAAACCCTAAACCTTAAATCATAAACCCAAAAACTTAACCCTAAAACCTAAACTCTATTGCATAAACCCTAAACCCTAAACCTTAAACCATAAACCCTAAACCCAAAACCTTAAACCTTAAACCATAAACCCCAAAACCTAAACCCTAAACCTTAAACCCTAAATCGAAAACACTAAACCCAAAACCCTAAACCCTAAACCATAATCCCTAAGCCCTAAACCCTAAACCTTTAACCCTAAAACCTAACCCTAAACCCTAAACACTAACCCTAAACCCTAACCCCAAACCATAAACCCTAAACCTTAAAACCCTAAACCCTAAAACTCTAAATCCTAAACACTAAAACCCTAAACCCTAAACCCTAAACCATAAATCCAAAACCCTAAACCCTAAAACAAAAACACCTAAACGCTAAACGCTAAACCCAAAACACCAAACCCTACACCATAAACTCGAAACACTAAACCCTAGACCCAAACCCCAAACCTTAAACCCTAAACCCTAAACACTAAAACCTAAAACTGAAACCCTAGACCCTAAACCCTAAAACCTAAACACCTAAACCTTAAACCCTAAACCCTAAACCTTAAACCCTAAACCCTAAACCCAAACTCTAAACCCTAAACCCTAAAATCTAAACCCTCAGACCTAAAACCTAAACCTTAAGGCATAAACCCTAAACCCTAAACCCTAAACCATAAACCCTGAACCCTAACCCTAAACCCAAAACCCTAAACGCTAAAACCGTAAACCCCAAACACTAAAACCCTAAACCCTACACACTAAATCCAAAACCCTAAACCCTAAACCCTAAACCCTAAACCCTAAAACCCTAAACCCTAAACCCAAAACCCAAAATCGTACACCATAAACTCGAAACACTAAACCCTCGACACGAACCCTAAACCCTAAATCCTAAACCCTAAACCCTAAACCCTAAAACCAAAACCCTAGACCCTAAAACCTAAACCCTAAACCATAATTCTTTAATCCTAAACCCTCAACCCTAAACCCTCAACCCTAAACCCTAAATCCTAAACATTAAACCCAAAACCCTAAACCCTAAACCCTAAACTCTATATCCTTAAACACTATAACCCTAAACCCTAAACCCTAATGTGTAAACCATAAACCCTAAACCGTAAACCATAAACCCAAAACCTAAACCCAAAACCCTAAACCATAAACCATAAACCCTAAACCCAAAACCCAAAACCCTAAACCCTAAATCGTAAACACTAAACCCTAAACCCTAAACCTTAAACCCGAATCCCTAAGCCCTAAACCCTAAACCCTAAATCCTAAATACTAAACACTAAACCGTAATCCAAATCCCTAAACCCTAAACCCAAAACCCTAATTCGTTAACCCTAAACCCTAAAACCTAAACACCTAAACCCTAAGCCATAAACCCTAAACCCTAAACACTAAACCCTAAACCCTAGCCCTAAACCCTAAACCCAAAACTTGAAACCCTAAACTCTAAACCCTAGACCCAAAGAACCCAAAACTCTAACCCAAAACCCTAACCCCAAAACCCTAAACCCTAAACTCGAAACCCTAAACCCAAAACCCCATTACCCTAAACCCTAAACCCTAAAACCAAAATCGTAGACCCTAAACCCTATAACCGAAAACCTATAACCCTAAACCCTAAATCGTAAACCCTAAACCCTAAATCCTTACACTAAACCCCAAACCCTAAACCCTAAACCCTATAACCCTAAACTCGAAACTTTAAACCCTAAACCCTAAACCCTAAACCCAAAACCCTAAACCTTAAACCCTAAACCAAAAAACCTAACGCCGAAACCCTAATCCCTTAATACTAAACACTAAACCCTAAACCTTAAACCTTAAACCCTAAATACTAAACCCTAAATTCAAAAGCTTAAATCCAAAACTTTAAACCCTAAACCCTAAACCCTAAACCCTAAATCCAAAACCCTAAACCCTAAACACTAAACACTAAACCCCAAACCGTAACCCTAAACCCTAAACCCTAAACACTAAAACCCTAAACCCAAACCGTAAAGCACTAAACCATAAACCCAAAATCCCTTAACCCTAAACTCTAAATCCAAAAAACTTTACCCTAAACCCCAAAACCCTAAAACCTAAACCCAAACCCTAAACTGCTAAACCCTAAACCCTAAAACCGAAAACCCTAAACTCTAAAACCTAAACCCTAAAACAAAGAACCTAAAAGGTAAAACCCTAAAGAAAAAAACCCTAAACACTAAACCCTAAAACCTAAACTCTAACCCCTAAACCCTAAACCCTAAGCCCTAAACCCTAATCCTCAACCCCTAAACGCTAAAACCTTAAACCTAGACCCTAAACCCTAAGACCAAAACCCTAGACCCTAAACCCCAAAACCTAAAAACCTAAAGACTAAAGCCTAAACCCTAAACCTTAACCCTAAACCCTAAACCCAAACTCTAAACCCTAAACCCTAAACCCTAAACCCTAAACCCTAAACCCTCAGACCTAAAACCTAAACCCTAAGGCGTAAACCCTAAACCCTAAACCCTAAACCCTATATCCTAAACACTAAACCCTAAACCCTAAACCCTAAACTCTATAACCTTAAACCTTATAACCCTAAACCCTAAACCCTAATGCGTAAATCCCAAACCCTAAACCTTAAACCATAAACCCAAAAACCTAAACCCTAAACCCTATTGCGCAAACCCTAAACCCTAAACTTTAAACCATAAACCCCAAAACCTAAACCCTAAACCCTAAACCCTAAACCATAAACCGTGAACCCTAAACCCTAAACCCTAAACCCTAAACCCTAAACCCTAAATCGTAAACACTAAACACTAAACTATAAACCCTAAACCCTAAACCATAATCCCTAAGCCCTAAACCCTAAACCATAATCCCTAAACCCTAAACCCTAAACGCTAAAACCCTAAATGCTAAAACCCTAAACCCTAAAACTCTAAACCTTAAACCCTAAAACCCTAAACCCTAAAACAAAAACACCTAAACCCTAAACCTTGAACCCAAAACACCAAACCCTACACCATAAACTCGAAACACTAAATCCTAGACCCAAACCCAAAACCCTAAACCCTAAACCCTAAAACCAAAACCCTAGACCCTAAACCCTAAATCCAAAACCCTAAACCCTAAAACAAAAACACCTAAACCCTAAACCTTAAACCCAAAACACCAAACCCTACACCATAAACTCGAAACACTAAATCCAAGACCCAAACCCAAAACCCTAAACCCTAAACCCTAAACCCTAAACCCTAAAACCAAAACCCTAGACCCTAAACCCTAAAACCTAAACACCTAAAACCTAAACCCTAAACCCTAAACCTTAAACCCTAAACCCTAAACCCAAACTCTAAACCTTAAACCCTAAACCCTAAACCCTAAAACCTAAACCCTTAGTCCTAAAACCTAAACCCTAAGGCATAAACCCTAAACCCTAAACGCTAAACCCTAAACCCTAAACTCTATAACCTCAAACCCTATAACCCTAAACCCTAAACCCTAATGCGTAAACCCTAAACCCTAAACCCTAAACCTTAAATCATAAACCCAAAAACTTAACCCTAAAACCTAAACTCTATTGCATAAACCCTAAACCCTAAACCTTAAACCATAAACCCTAAACCCAAAACCTTAAACCTTAAACCATAAACCCCAAAACCTAAACCCTAAACCTTAAACCCTAAATCGAAAACACTAAACCCAAAACCCTAAACCCTAAACCATAATCCCTAAGCCCTAAACCCTAAACCTTTAACCCTAAAACCTAAACCCTAAACCCTAAACACTAAACCCTAAACCCTAACCCCAAACCATAAACCCTAAACGTTAAAACCCTAAACCCTAAAACTCTAAATCCTAAACACTAAAACCCTAAACCCTAAACCCTAAACCATAAATCCAAAACCCTAAACCCTAAAACAAAAACACCTAAACGCTAAACGCTAAACCCAAAACACCAAACCCTACACCATAAACTCGAAACACTAAACCCTAGACCCAAACCCCAAACCTTAAACCCTAAACCCTAAACACTAAAACCTAAAACTGAAACCCTAGACCCTAAACCCTAAAACCTAAACACCTAAACCTTAAACCCTAAACCCTAAACCTTAAACCCTAAACCCTAAACCCAAACTCTAAACCCTAAACCCTAAAATCTAAACCCTCAGACCTAAAACCTAAACCTTAAGGCATAAACCCTAAACCCTAAACCCTAAACCATAAACCCTAAACCCTAAACCCTAACCCTAAATCCTAAACCCTAAACCCTAAACCCTAAACCCTAAACCCTAAACCTTAAACCGTAAACTCAATAACCTTAAACCCTATTACCCTAAACCCTAAACCTTAAACCCCAAAACCTAAACCCTAAACCCTAAACCCTAAACCATAAACCCTAAACCCTAAACCCTAAATACTAAACACAAAACCGTAATCCAAATCCCTAAATCCTAAACCCAAAACCTTAATTCGTTAACCCTAAACCCTAAAACCTAAACACCTAAACCCAAAACCCAAAACCCAAAACCCTAAACACTAAACCCTAAACCCCAGCCCTAAACCCTAAACCCTAACCCTAAACCCTAAACTTGAAACCCTAAACCCTAAACCCTAGACCCGAAGAACCCAAAACTCTAACCCAAAACCCTAACCCCAAACCCTGAACACTAAACACGAAACCCTAAACCCCAAACCCTATTACCCTAAACCCTAAACCGTAAACACAAAATCGTAGACCCTGAACCCTGTAACCCAAAACCCCATAACCTTAAACCCTAAATCATAAACCCTAAACCCTAAACCCTAAATCCTTACCCTAAACCCTAAACCCTAGACCCTAAAAATCCAAAACCCTAAACCCTAAGCCCAACCCCTAAATAGAAAACCCAAAACCCTTAACCCCAAACCCTAAACCCTTAACCCTATAACCCTAAACTCGAAATTTTAAACCCTAAACCCTAAACCCTAAACCTTAAGCCCCAAACCAAAAAACCTAAGACGGAAACCCTAATCCCTAAATACTAAACACTAAATCCTAAAACTTAAACCTTAAACCCTAAATCAAAAACCCTAAATACTAAACCAAAAATCCTAAAGCCTAAATCGAGAACTCTAAACCCTAAACCCTAAGCCCTAAGCCCTAAACCCTAAACCCTAAACCCTAAAACAAAAACACCTAAATGCCAAACCCTAAACCCTAAATCCTGGACTTAAACCCTAAACACTAAACCCTAAACTGTAACCCTAAACCCTAAACCCTAAACACTAAAACACCTAAATCGTAAAACACTAAACCCTAAACCCTAAATCCCTAAACCCTAAACCATAAATCCAAAAACCTATTCCCTAAACACTAAACCCTAAAACCTAAACCTAAAAACCTAAATTGCTAAACCGTTAACCATAAACTGTAAACCCTATATCCAAAACCCTAAACCCTAAACTCTAAACCCTAAACCCAAAAACATAGACGCTAAAAGGTAAAACCCTAAACCCTAGACCCTAAACCCAAAACACTAAACCCTAAACCCTAAACTCTAACCCCTAAACCCTAAACCTTAAGCCCTAAACCCTAATCCCCAACCCCTAAACCCTAAACCCTTAAACCTAGACCCTAAAACCTAAACCCCTTAACCCTAAACCCTAAACCCTAAACCCTAAACACTAAACGCTAAACCCTAACCCTAAACCATAAACCCTAAACGCTAAAACCCTAAACCCCAAAACTCTAAAACCTAAACCCAAAAACCCTACACCCTAAACCCTAAACCATAAATCCAAAACCCTAAACCCTAAAACAAAAACACCAAAACCCTAAACCTTAAACCCAAAACCCCAAACCCCACACCATAAACTCGAAACACTAAACCCTAGACCCAAACCCAAAACCCTAAACCCTAAACCCTAAACCCAAAAACCAAAACCCTAGACCCTAAACCCTAAAACCTAAACACCTAAACCCTAAACCCTAAACCCTAAACCTTAAACCCTAAACCCTAAGCCTAAACTCTAAACCCTAAACCCTAAACTTTAAATCCTAAACCCTAAACCCTAAACCGTGAGACATAAAACCTAAACCCTAAGGCGTAAACCCTAAACCCTAAACCATAAACCCTAAACCCTAAACCCTAAACCCTAAACCCTAAACCCTAAACCCTAAATCCTAAGCACTAAACCCTAAATGCGAAAACCTAAACCTCAAACCCTAAGCACTATAACCTTAAACCCTATAACCCAAAACCTTAAACCCCAAACCCTAAACCCTAAACCATAAACCATAAACACAAAACCCTAAACCCTAAACCCTAAACCCTAAACCCTAAACCCTAAACCCTAAATCCTAAACATTAAACCCTAAACCCTAAATCCTAAACATTAAACCCTAAACCGTAATCCCTAAGCCCTAAACCATAAACCCTAAACCATAAATACTAAACACTAAACCGTGATCCAAATCCCTAAACCCTAAACCCAAAACCCTAATTCGTTAACCCTAAACCTTAAAACCTAAACCCTAAACCCTAAACCCTAAACCCTAAACACTAAATCCTAAACCCTAGCCCTGAACCCTAAACCCCAAACTTGAAACCCTAAACCCTAAACCGTAGACCCCAAGAAGCCAAAACTCTAACCCAAAACCCTAACCTTAAACCCTAAACTCTAAACTCGAAACCCTAAACCCAAAACCCTATTACACTAAACCCTAAACCCTAAACCCAAAATTGAAGACCCTAAACCCTGTAACCCAAAACCCTATAACCCTAAACCCGAAATCATAAACCCTAAACCCTAAACCCTAAATCCTTACCCTAAACCGTAAATCCTAAACCCTAGACCCTAAAAATCCTAAACGCTAAACCCTAAGCCCGAACCCTAAATTGAAAACCCAAAACCCAAAACCCCAAATCATAAACCCTAAACCCTATAACCCTAAACTCGAAACTTTAAACCCAAAACCCTAAACCCGAAACCTTAAAACCTAAACCAAAAAACCTAAGGCCAAAACCTGAATCCCTAAATACTAAACAGTAAACCCAAAAGCTTAAACCTTAAACCCTAAATCAAAATCCCTACATACTAAACCCAAAATCCTAAAGTCTAAATCCAAAACTCGAAACCCTAAACCCTAAACCCTAAAACCAAAACCCTAAAAAAAAAACACCTAAATGCTAAACCCTAAACCCTAAACTGTAACCCTAAACGCCAAACCCTAAACACTAAAACACCTAAACCCTAAACCCTAAACCCTAAATCCAAAAACCTATACCCTAAACCAAAACCCTAAAACCTAAACCCAAAAACCTAAACTGCTAAACCCTAAACCCTAAAACCGAAAACCATAAACCATAAACCCTATATCCAAAACGCTAAACCCTAAACCCTAAACCCTAAAACATAGACAATAAAAGGTAAAACCCTAAACTCTAACCCCTAAACCCTAAACCCTAAGCCCTAAACCCTAATCCCCAACCCCGAAACCCTAAATCCTTAAACCTAGACCCAAAAATCTAAACCCCTTAACCCTAAACCCTAAACCCTAAACACTAAACCCAAAAATCTAACCCTAAATCCTCAACCCTAAGTGCTAAAACCCTAAACCCTAAAACTCTAAACCCTAAACCTTAAACCCTAAACCCTAAAGCCAAAACCCTAAACCCTAAACCCTAAACCCCAAACCCTAAAAAAAAAACACCAAAACCCTAAACCCTAAACCCAAAACCCTAAAACCCAAAACCCTAAAACATTAAACCCTAAACCCTAAACCCTACGCCCTAAACCCCAAACCGTAACCTTAAACCCTAAATCGTAAACCCTAAACCCTAAACGATAAACCAAAAATGCTAAACACTAAACCATAAACCCTAAACACGAAACCCTAAATCCAAAAGCCTAAATCCTAAACCCTAAACCCTAAACCCTAAAACCTTAAAACTAAAACCCAAGCACCTAAACCCTAAACCCTCAACCTTGAACCCCGAAAACTAAAACTTAAACCCTAACACTAAACCCCAACACTAAACCCCAAACCCTAAACCATAAGACCCTAAAGCCTAAAACACTAAACTCTAAACCCTAAACCTTAAACACTAATGCTTAAATCTAAAACCCTAATCCCTAACCCCAAAACATTAAACTTAAACCCTAAAACCGAACCCCAAAACCCTAAACCACAAACCCAAAATCCTAAAACCAAAAATCGTAAACCATAAACCCTAAATCCAAAACCCTAAACCCTAAACCCTTAAACCTACACCCTAAAACGTAAACCCCTAAACCCTAAACCCTAAACCTTAAACCCTAAACTCGAACCCCTAAACCCTAAACCCTAACCCCCAACCCCAAAACCCTAAACCCTAAACCCCACACCCTAAGCCCTAAACCCAAAACCCCAACCCTAAACACTATACCATAAACACTAAAACATAAAACCCTAAACCCTAAACCTTTACACCATAAACACTAAATCGCAAACCATAAACCATAAGCCCTAAACCCTAAACCCTAACCCTATACCCTAAATCCTAAACCCTAAACCCTAAACTCTAAACCCAAAACCCTAACACCTAAACCCTAAACCCTAAACCCTAAACCCTAATCCCTAACCCCTAAACCATAAACCCTAGCCTCTATGCCCTAAACCCTAAACCCTAAAAAGTAACCCTAAACCCTAAACACTGGTCTCCAAACACTAAACAATAAATCCAAGACCCTAAACCCTAAACCCTAAACCCTAACCCCTAAACCCTAAACCGTAAACCCTTACACTATAAACACAAAACCTTAAAACGTAAACCCTAACCCTAAGCCCTAATTCCTAACCCTAAACCCTAAATAGTATACCCTAACCCCAAACCCTATACCCTAAACCCTAAAGAATATACCCTAAAAACACAAAACCCTCAACCCCAAATCGTAACCCCAAAGCCTTACCCCAAACACTAAACCCTAAACTCGAAACCCTAAACACAAAACCCTATAACCCTAAACCTGAAACCATAAACCCTAAACCCTAAGCCCTAAACCCTAAACCCTAAACCCTAAACCTTAAACCCTAAACCCTAAATCCAAAACCCTAAACAATAAACCCTAACTTCTTAACACTAAACCGCCAATCCTAAACCCTAAATTCTAAGTGCAAAACCCTAAATCCTAAACCCTAAACCCTAAACCCTAAAACCTTAACACTAAAACCAAAACACCTAAACCCTAAACCTTAAACCCTCAACCTTAAACTATAAACACTAAACCCCAAACCCTAAACCCTAAACAATAAACCCTAAACCCTAAAACAAAAGCCCTAGACCCTAAACCCTAAAACCTAAACACATAAACCCTAAACCCTAAACCCTAAACCCTAAACCCAAAGTCTAAACCCCAAACCCTAAACTCTAAACCCTAAACCCTAAACCCTTAGACCTAAAACCAAAATCCTAAGGCATAAACCCTAAACCCGAAACCCTAAACCATAAACCCTAAACCCTAAACCCTAAACCCTAAACCCTAAATCCTAAACACTAAACCCAAAACCCTAAACCCTAAACCCTAAACCCTAAACCCTAAACTCTATAACCTTAAACCCTAAACCCTAAACCCTAAACCCAAAACCGTAAACCCTAAGGCGTAAACCCTAAACCCTAAACCCTAAACCATAAACCCTAAACCCTAAACCCTAAAACATAAACCCTAAACCTTAAACACTAAACCCTAAACCCTAAACCCTAAACCCAAAACCTCAAACCCAAAAGCCAAAACCCCAAACCATAAACCCTAAATACTAAACATTAAACTATAAACCCTAAACCATAAATCCAAAACCAAAATCCTAAACTCTAAACCCTAAAAACTAAAACGAAAAACCCTAAAACCAAAACACCTACCCCCAAATCCTAAACTTTAACCCTAAACCCTAAACCCAAACCCCAAACCCTAAATCGTAAACCCTAAATCCTAAACCATATAACCTAAAGACCCTAAATCCTAAACCCTAAATCGTAACCCCAAACCCTAACCCGAAACCCAAAACCCTAAACCCAAAACCCTAAAACCTTAAACCCTAAACCCTAAACCCTAAACCCTACGCCCTAAACCCTAAACTGTAACCTTAAACGCTAAATCCTAAACCCTAAACCCTAAACAATAAACCCAAAATGCTAAACACTAAACCATAAACCTTAAACACGAAACCTTAATTCCAAAAGCCTAAATCCTAAACCCTAAACCCTAAACCCTAAACCCTAAACCCTAAACCCTAAACCCTAAACCCTAACCCCAAACCCTAAACCCTAAACAATATACTCTAAAAACCCTAAACCTACACCCTAACCCTAAACCCTAAACCCTAAAATACAGAACTCTAAACCCTAAACCCTAAACACTAATCCTTAAATCCAAAACCCTAAACCCTAACCCCTAAACACTAAACCCTAAACCGTAAAACCAGAGCACCTAAACCTAAACTCCAAACCCTAAACCCTAAACCCTAAACCCTAAACCCAAAACACTAAACCTTAAACCCAAACTCTAAACCCTAAAGCCTAAACTCTAAACACTAAACCCCAAACCCTAAACCCTAAGACCTAAACAGTAAACTCTAAACCCAAAACCCAAAACCCTAAACTCTAAGGCCTAAAACCTAAACCCTAAGACGTAAACCTTAAACCCTAAACCCTACATCCAAAACTCCAAACCCTAAACCCTAAACCCTAAACCCTAAAACATAGACCCTAGAACCAAAAACCCTAAACCATAAACCTTAAACACTAAACCCTAAACCCTAAACTCTAACCCCTAAACCCTAGGCCCTAAACCCTAATCCCCAACCCCTAAACCAAAAACACTAAACCCTAAACCCTAAACTCTAACCCCTAAACCCTAAACCCTAAGCCATAAACCTTAATCCCCAACCCCTAAACCCTAAACCCTAAACTCTAATCCTTATACCCTAAGCACTAAACCCTAACCCCCAACCGCTAAACCCTAAACTCTAAACCACAAACTCAAAGCCCTAAACCCTAAACCCTAAACCCTAACCCCAAACCCTAAACCATAAACCTTAAAACATGAAACCCTAAACCCTAAACCCCAAACTTTAAACTCTAAACCTTAAACCCTAACCCCTAAACCCTAAACCCTAATCCCTAACCCCTAAACCCGAAACCCTAGCCCCTAAACCCTAAACACTAAACCCTAAACCCTAACCCTAAACCCTAAACCCTAAACCCTAAACTCTGGTCCGTAAACACACAATAATAAACCCAATACCCTAAACCCAAAACCCAAAACCCAAAACCTTAACTGTTAAACCCTAAAGCCTAAACCCTTAAACCATAAACACTAAACCTTAAACCCTAAACCCTAACCCTAAACCCTAAACCCTAAACCCTAACCCCAAACACTAAATCCTAAACCCTAAACCCTAAACCCTAAACAATATACTCTAAAAACCCTAAACCCTAAACCCAAAACCCTAAAACACAAAGCTCTAAACCCTAAAACCCTAAACCCTAAACACTAATCCTTAAATCCAAAACCCTAAACCTTAACCCCTAAACACTAAACCCTAAACCCTAAATAATAAAACCTAAACCGTAAAACCTAAACACCTAAAACCTAAACTCCAAACCCTAAACCCAAAACCCTAAACCCAAAACACTAAACCCTAAACCCAAACTCTAAACGCTAAAGCCTAAACTCTAAATACTAAACCCTAAACCCTAAACCCTACAACCTAAACCCTAAACCCTAAACTCTAAACCTTAAACCCTAAACCCAAAAATCTAAACCCTAAGCCCTAAACCCAAAATCCTAAACAGTAAACCTTGAACCTTAAACCCTAAACCCTAAACCCAAAAACTGAAAACCCTAAACCATAAACCCTAAGTCCAAAACCCTAAATCCCTAAACCCTAAACCCAAAAATCTAGACCCTAAAACCTAAACCCCTAAACCCAAAACCCAAAACCCAATACCCTAAACTCTTAGTCCTAAACCTTAATCCCAGACCCCTAAACCATAAACCCTAAGACCATGACCCGAAAACCTAAACCCCTAACCCCTAAACCCTAAACCCTAAACTGTTACTGCTAAACCCCAAACCCAAGGCACTAAACCCTAATGCCCAACCCCTAAAACCTAAACCCTTAACCCCAAACCAAAAGCTCTAAACCCTAATCCATAACCCTAAACCCTAAACCATAAACCCTAAACACTAAACTCTTACACCGTAAACACTAAACCTTAAACCGTAAACCCAAAACTCTAAACCCTAAACACTAACCCTAAACCCTAATCTGTTGACCTTATAGGTCACGCCCTGGTTTTGATAATGACAAATACTCTTGTATTTAATAAATATCTAGTTCATGTGCAGGTTCATATTAGCATATCATCAACGGCACATGAAAGCTCAAAGCTTGAAGAAAAATTCATGCTCCTAATTGTAATATTTTTTAGTGAATTTGTCTGTAATAGTAATTAGGGTATTCTGTTTGTAATAAGCACACACATCACATGCATGATTTATTTTGCAAGCTCAAATCAGATACAAATAAAAAATGACCTTAGAATTTGGTCGACCGACATCGGACTTTTTCGGTGTCCTCAAATTGGCCCCCAAGTGACCTTAGGACACACACATTTACACATATATTTGTTAGGAACTTGAATAGGGCTTGCTTGCTTCAATACGGGACCGAAATGCACACACGATGCACTTTCGGACGACCAGCCAAGCCAGTTCATTTTCGCCTGGTTGACCGAGACACCTTGGGTCAAAAGTTTGACCACCCGGTCGACTAGCAAAGATAGTTCAAAAGGTCCTGGTCAACCGAAACTCCCTTGGATCAAAGTTTGACCACCCGGTCGACCAACAAAGGTAGTTCAAAAGGCCCTGGTCGACCGAAACTCCCTGGGGTCAAAAGTTTGACAACCTGGTTGACCGAAACTCGTAGTTCAAAAGGCCCTAATTGACCGAAACCCTCCTGGGTCAACAGTTAACCATCTGGTCGACCGAGAACATTTGTTCTCCAACTACCTGGTCGACCGAAGGGTCCTCGGGAGAATTCGCAGCGGTCTGGTCGACTGAACCAGGCAGTTCAAAATGCCCTAGTCGATCGAAACTCAGGAAATTAGGAAATCGCCCTCTCCTGGTTGACGAAGACCTTAGTTCAATATTTCCTGGTCGACCGAAACATTTTTGGTCGACCGGACCTCTCCGGTTGTCATCATTTTTACCGCGGGTTAAATATTTTTAAACAGGGTTAAATTGATTTAAAAGTCATTAATCTTTTCTAACAATACCTAATAGGTCCCCAATGGTCAAAAACTTTGGTATGTCTATATATACTCTTTCATTTGGTGGATTAAGGATTGATTAGCAAAAAGATTAAGAAAATCTCTCTCAAGCAAAAATACTTTCTTTTGATTCCTATTTGCTCATACTCTTCCAAATACACTCTTACTTACATTCAATACTCGTAAAATCATTTGTAAGTATTCTTGAGTGCTTAGATAGGAAGGTTTACTCTCTCTTGGTTGTGAGATTGATATAATTTTATTGAGAGCTAAACCAAAAGGATTCTTAGGGTACTTAGCCAATAAGTTCATCATAAGAAGACTTTACTAGGTCTTCTGAGATTGCATATTTGTTGCAATATCTTAAGAAGCCCATTTTTGCTTTTGGTTGCGAAATAATTTCAAAATCATTTACAAATATCTATTACTCTTTATTTTAAAAACCATTTGAGGAGATATTTGTGTTTGAGGTGAAACATCTTTGTTGCAATATTTATTCAGTCAAATATTTTTGCTGAAAACAAAGATTCTATATATTTTGCAATCCAAGCGTATACATACTTCAATGATTGAGATATTCTATTGATTGATATTCTGTGTAAACACATTTGATTGAAATACCTTGAGATACACAGATTGCTTATTTTGACACTCTCACGTACTTACTACACTGATAGAAAACATAGTTGAGAGTTGAAATATTTAGACCACACAGAGCTTACCATTTAAATCATCTGTGGTGTTTGTGTTTGTGCGCATTTGTGGTACAAATCTGCTTTACGTGAAAGCACCCATATATTGTACCCTATGATTGTATATCTGAGAGATTCCAGGCGTGGCCTGAGGGGGCGGTAATCTAGCCTGGTAAGGATTGGTGTAAAGATTGAGGTCAGCCCTGTGATAATTTGACCTAGTTTGTATAGGTGCCGCTCCACCCGTTCAAGTGAGCAAGTTAGTGTGATAATCCTTGTCCTGGTTAGCCAAGGCGGGGACGTAGGCAGTTGGCCGAACCTCGATAACATATCTGTGTGTCACCCTTTATTTACTGCTTTCTGGTGCTTGTGCGATTAATTAAACTGCTTCATTTAATTTTTGATATATTTACATTATTCGCATCAGATTGACCATATGGTTGTGAACATACTGCAGTTAGTACGAATACCTAGGGATTAAACTTTAAAAATACCAATTCACCCCCCCTCTTGGGATCACGATAAAGCTAACATAATCCCTAAACTCTAAACCCAAAACCCAAAACCCAAAACCCAAAACCCTAACCCCAAAACCCTAAGCCTTAACCCCTAAACTCTAAATCGTAGCCCCTAAACCCTAAACCCTTAACCCTAAACCCTAACCCAAAACCCTAAACCCCAAACCCAAAAACCTAAATCCCAAAACCTAAACACCTAAACCCTAAACCCTAAACCCTAAACCCAAAATACTAAACACTAAACCGTAAACGCTGAACCCTAAACCGGAAATCCAAAACCCTAAATCCAAAACCCTAAAATTTTAACTCCGAAACCTAAATAGGTAAACCCTAAACCCTAAACCCTAAACACAAAACCCTAAACCTAACGCCAAACCCCAAACCTTAAACCCTAAAACACTAAACATTAAATCTTATTACCCTAAACCCCAAACACTAATCCCAAAATCCAAAACCCAAAACCCAAAACCAAACACCCTAAACCCTAAACCCTAAAACCTAAACCCTAAAACCTAACCTAAACCTTAAACCCCAAACCATAAACCCAAAACCCTAAACCCTAAACCCTAACCCCAAACCCTACACCCTAAACCCTAAACCAGAAATCATAAACTCAAAACTCTAGAACCGTAAACCCTAAACCAAAAAACCAACAAACCTGAACCCTAAGCCCCATACCCTAAACTCTAAACCTTAAACCCTAAACCCTAAACCCTAAATACTAAACACTAAACCCTAAACCATAAATCCTAAACCCTAAAACCTAAACCATAAAACCTAAACACCTAAACCCTAAACCCTAAACCCTAAACCCTAAACCCTAAACCCTAAACCATAAGCACTAAACCCTAAACCTTAACCCTAAACCCAAAACACTTAAACCCCCAACCCAAAACCCTAAACCCTGAACCCTAAACCATAAATCCTAAACACTAAACCCTAGCCCTAAACCCTAAACCCTAAACCCTAAACCTTAAATCCTAAACCCTAGACCCTAAACCTTAAAACCTAGACACTAAACCGTAAACCGTAAATCGTAAACCCTAAACCCTAAATCCAAAACCCTAAACCCTAAACCCTAAACCCTAAACACTAACCCCAAACCCTAAACGCTAAACCCTACACGTTAAAAACCCTAAACTCTAAACCCTAAATTGTAACCCAAAACCCTAACCCCAAACCCTAAACCCTAAACCCTAAACCCAAAACCCTAAACTCTACAAGTCTAAACCCTAAACCTTAAACTCTAAACCCAAAACCCAAAATCCAAAATACTAAACACTAAACCATAAACCCTAAACTCAAAACCCTAAATCCAAAACCCTAAATGCTAAACCCTAAAACCTTAACTCAAAATCCTAAACACGTAAACACCAAACACTAAAAACTAAACCCTAACCCTAAACCCTAAAATCATAAACCCTAAAATATTAAACTCTAAACCCTGATACCCTAAAACGTAAACCTTAAACCCTAAAATCATAAACCCTAAAATATTAAACTCTAAACCCTGATACCCTAAACCCTAAACACTAAACCCTAAATCCAAACCCTAACCCAAAACCCTAAACCCTAAACCCTAAAACCTAAAACCTAAACCCTAAAACCTAAACACCTAAACCTTAAACCCCAAACCATAAGCCCTAAACCCAAAACCTAAACCCTAAACCCTAACCCAAAACCCTCAACCCAATACCCCAAAAAACCTAAACCCTAAACGCTAACCCCAACCAAAAAGCCAAAATCATAAATTGTAAACCCGAAATCGTAAACCCTAAACCCTACAACCATAAACCCTAAACCCAAAACCCGATACCCTAAACCCTAAACCTTAAACCCTAAACCCAAAATCGTAAACCCTATATCCCAAATACTAAACATTAAACCCTAAACCCTAAACCCTAAACCCTAAAACCTAAACACCTAAACCCTAAACCCTAAACCCTAAACCCTAAACCATAAACACTAAACCTAAACCCTAAACCCAAAATCCTAAACCCTAAAACCCTAAACCTAAAACACTAAACCCTAAACCCTAAACCCCTGAACCCTAAACCCTAAACCCTAAAACCCTAAACCTAAAACACTAAACCCTAAACCCTAAAAACCTGAACCCTAAACCCTAAACCCTATATCAAAACCCTAACCACAAAACTAAACACTAAACCCTCAACCCTAACCCTAAACCTTAAACCCTAAATCCTAAACCCAATACCCTAAAAACCCTAAACCCTAAACCCTAAACCCTAAACCCTAAACCCTAAACCCTAACCCCAAACACTAACCTAAAACCCTAAACCCTAAACCCTATAACCCTAAACCGTAAAACCAAACCCTAAACCTAAAGCGCTAAACCCGAAACCCGAAACACTAAACCCTAAACCTAAAACGCTAAACCCTAAACCCCAAACCCTAAATACTAAACACTAAACCGTACACCCTAAACCGTAAACCATAAATCCAAAACCCTAAAGCTTAAAGCCTAAACCCTAAAACGTAAACCCTAAAACATAAACACCAAAACCCTAAACCCAAAACCCTAAACCCAAAAACACTAAACTCTAAACCCTCAAACCCTAAACCCTAAACCCTAAACCTTAAACCCTAAAACTTGAACCCTAAAACCTAAACACCTTAACCCTAAACCCAAAACCCTAAACCCTAAACTGTATACCCTAATCCCTAAAACCGTAAACCCAAAACCCAAAACCTTTAAACCTAAACACCTAAACCCTAAACCATAAACCCTAAAACCTAAACACCTAAACCCTAAACCCTAACCAATAAACCAAAAACCTTAAAAGCCAAACCCTAAATCCTAAATACAAAACACTAAACCCAAAATTCTAAACCCTAAACTCTAAACCCTAAAACCCTAAACACTAAACCCGAAACCCTAAACCCTAAACCCTAAACCTTAAACCCAAAACCCTAAACCCTGGACCCCAAAAACCCTAAATGCTAATCCCTAAACCTAACCCCAAACACTAAACCATAAACCCGAAACCCTATACCCTATAACCCTAAACACTAAAGAATGAAACTTAAACACTAAACCCTAAACCCTAACCCTAAACCCTAAGCCCTAAACCCTAAACCCAAAACCTTAAACCCTAAACCCATAACCCTAATCCCTAAACCCTAAATACTAAACACTAAATCGTAAATCATAAATCGTAAACTCTAAACCCTAAACCCTAAAACCCTAAACCGAAAACCCTAACCCCTAAACCCTAAATCCAAAACCCAAAACCCTAAACCCCAATCCCTAAACCCTAAACCCTAAAAGCAAAACACCTAAACCCCAAAATAAACACCCTAAACCCTAAACCCTAAGAGCTAAACCGTAAACCCTACATACTAAACACTAAACCCTAAACTCCAAACCCTAAACCCTAGACCCTAAAACCCTAAAAACTAAACCCTAAACCCAAAACCCTAAACCTTAAGCCCTAAACCCAAAACCCGAGACCCTGAAAACCCTAAACGCTAAACCCTAAACTTTAACCCCAAACCGTAACCCCAAACCGTAACCCCTAACCCTAAACCCTAAACCATAAACCCTATAACCTTAAACACTAAAGTATAAACCTTAATCCCTAAACCCTAAACCCTAAACCCTAAAAACCTAAACCCTAAACTCTAAGCCCTAAACCCTAAACCTTAAACCCAAAATCGATAACCCTAAATCCTAAACCCTAAATACTAAACACTAAACCGTAAACCATAAACCTAAAACCATTAAAACCCTAAACCCTAAATCCAAAACCCTAAACCCTAAATCCTGCACCCTAATCCCTAAACCCCAAACCCCAAAACCAAAACCTCAAACCCTAAACCCTAAACCCTAAATCCTAAACCCTAAACTCTAAATCCTAAACCCTAAACTTTAAATCCTAGACCCTAAAAACCCTAAACCCTAAACCCTAAGCCCTAAACCCTAAATTCAAAACGCTAAAAGCAAAATACCTAAACCCCAAAATCAAAACCCTAAACCCTAAACCCTAAAACCTAAACACGTAAACCCCAAAACCAAAACCCTAAAACCTAAACCCTAAACCCTAAACTCTAAATCCTAGACCCAGAAAACCCTAAACCTTAAAACCCTAACCCAAAATCCGTAAACCCAAAATCCAAAACCCAAAACCCAAAACCCAAAACCCTAATCCCTAAACCCTAAAAGCTAAACACCTAAACCCCAAAATCAAAACCCTAAATCCTAAAACCTAAATCCCAAACCCTAAATACTGAACACTAAACCTTAAACTCTAAACGCTAAACCCCATACCCTAAAACCCTAAACACTAAACCCTAAACCCTAAACCCTAAACCAAAAACCCTAAACCTTAAGCCCTAAACCCTAAACCCTAGACCCCAAAAACCCAAAATGCTAAACCCTAAACTATAACCCCAAACCCTAACCCCAAGCCCCAAACCCTAAACCCGAAACCCTAAACCCGAAACCTTATAACCCTAAACACTAAAGTATAAACGTTAAACCCTTAACCCTAAACCCTAAACCCTAAACCCTAAACCCCAAAACCCTAAAACCCTAAACCCTAAATCTTAAACCCAAAATTGATAACCCTAAACCCTAAACCCTAAATACGAAAGACTAAATCGTAAACCGTAAACCCAAAACCATTAAAACCCTAAACCCTAAATCCAAAAATCTAAGCCCTAAGCCCTAAACCCTAAACCCTAAACCCTAAAACATAAACATGTAAACCCCAAAACCAAAACCCGAAATCATAAACCCTAAACCCTAAACTCTAAATCCTAGACCCAAAAAACCCTAAACCCTAAGTCGTAAACCCTAAATCCAAAACCCTAAAAGCTAAACACCTAAACCCCAAAATCAAAACCCTAAACCCTAAACCCTAAAACCTAAACACGTAAACGCCAAAACCAAAACCCTAAACCCTAAACTCTAAATCCTGGACCGTAAAAACCCTAAACCCTAAAACCCTAAACCCTAATCCGTAAACCCTAAATCCAAAACACAAAACCCTAATCCCTAAACCCTAAACCCTAAAAGCCAAACACCTAAACCCCAAAATCAAAACCCTAAACCCTAAAACCTAAACCCCAAACCCTAAATACTGAACACTAAACCCTAAACTCTAAACGCTAAACCCCAGCCCCTAAAACCCTAAACACTAAACCCTAAACCCTAAACCCTAAACCCTAAACCCAAAACCCTAAACCTTAAGCCCTAAACCCTAGACCCCAAAAACCCTAAACACTAAACCCTAAACTCTAACCCCAAACCCTAACCCCAAGGCCTAAACCCTAAACCCGAAACCCTAAACCCGAAACATTATAACCCTAAACACTAAAGTATAAACGTTAAACCCTTAACCCTAAACCCTAAACCCTAAATACTAAAGACTAAACCGTAAACCATAAACCCAAAACCATTAAAACCCTAAACCCTAAATCCAAATCCCTAAACCCCAAGCCCTAAACCCTAATCCCTAAACCCTAAACCCTAAAACCTAAACACATAAACCCCAAAACCAAAACCCTAAATCGTAAACCCTAAACCCTAAACTCTAAATCCAAGACCCAAAAAACCCTAAACCCTAAACCCTAAGTCGTAAACCCTAAATCCAAAACCCTAAAAGCTAAACACCTAAACCCCAAAATCAAAACCCTAAACCCTAAACCCTAAAACCTAAACACGTAAACGCCAAAACCAAAACCCTAAACCCTAAACTCTAAATCCTAGACCGTAAAAACCCAAAACCCTAAAACCCTAAACCCTAATCCGTAAACCCTAAATCAAAAACCCAAAACCTTAATCCCTAAACCATAAACCCTAAAAGCTAAACACCTAAACCCCAAAATCAAAACCCTAAACCCTAAAACCTAAACCCCAAACCCTAAATACTGAACACTAAACCCTAAACTCTAAACACTAAACCCCAGCCCCTAAAACCCTAAACACTAAACCCTAAACCCTAAACCCTAAACCCAAAACCCTAAACCTTAAGCCCTAAACCCTAAACCCTAGACCCCAAAAACCCTAAACGCTAAACCCTAAACTCTAACCCCAAACCCTAACCCCAAGGCCTAAACCCTAAACCCGAAACCCTAAACCCGAAACTTTATAACCCTAAACACTAAAGTATAAACGTTAAACCCTTAACCCTAAACCCTAAACCCTAAATACTAAAGACTAAACCGTAAACCATAAACCCAAAACCATTAAAACCCTAAACCCTAAATCCAAAACCCTAAACCCCAAGCCCTAAACCCTAATCCCTAAACCCTAAACCCTAAAACCTAAACGCATAAACCCCAAAACCAAAGCCCTAAATCGTAAAACCTAAACCCTAAACTCTAAATCCTAGACCCAAAAAACCCTAAACCCTAAACCCTAAGCCGTAAACCCTAAATCCAAAACCCTAAAAGCTAAACACCTAAACCCCAAAATCAAAACCCTAAACCCTAAACCCTAAAATCTTAACACGTAAACCCCAAAACAAAAAACCCTAAACCCTAAACCCTAAACCCTAAACTCTATATCCTAGACCCTAAAAACCCTAAACCCTAACGCATAAACCCTAAATTCAAAACCCAAAACCCTAAACCCTAATCCCTAAACCTTAAACCCTAAAAGCTAAGCACCTAAACCCCAAAATCAAAACCCTAAACACTAAACCCTAAAACCTAAACCCTAAACCCTAAACCCTAAATACTAAACACTAAACCCTAAACTCTAAACCCTAAACCCTAAACCCTAAAACCCTAAACATTAAACCCTAAACCCTAAACCTTAAGCCCTAAACCCTAAACCCTTGACCCCAAAACCCTAAACGCTAGACTCTAAACTCTAACCCCAAACCCTAACCCCAAACTTGAAACCCTAAACCCGAAACCCTAAACCCCAAACCGTATAACCTTAAACACTAAAGTATAAACCTTGACCCCTTAACCCTAAACCCTAAACTCTAAACCCTAAACCATAAAATCCTAAACCCTAAACCCTAAGCCCTAAACCCTAAACCTTAAACCCAAAATCGATAACCATAACCCTAAACCCTAAATACTAAACACTAAACCGTAAACCATAAACCCAAAACCATTAAAACCCTAAACCCTAAATCCAAAACCCTAACCCTAAGTCCTAAACCCTAATCCCTAAACCCTAAACCCTAAAACCTAAACACGTAAACCCCAAAAACAAAACCCTAAACCCTAAACTGTAAATCCTATACCCTAAAATCCTTAAACCCTAAACCCTAAACCCTAACCCCTATACCCTAAACCCTAAACCCTAAACCCTAAACCCTAAACCCTAATCCCGAACCCCTAAACCCTAAACCCTAAACCCTAAACCCTAGCCCCCTAAACTCTAAACCCTAAACCCTAATCCCTAACCCCTAAACCCTAACCCCTAAACCCTAAACTCACCCTGGGCTTGATCCTCAACTGATGGATCGATATCGGGCTGGGGTCCCGAGGGATTAAATGGTGCTGCATCAGCCCCGACGTGCTCTGTTGCTCTCAAGGATGATCCATCATTCTCGCGGGATGATGTCGTCAATAGCCTACACTAAAGTAAGGGGCAGCGACCTCCAAGAGCCATGTTTGCAAAACAGTTCACAAGTAAATATAAGAAGATTGGATATTAGATGGATGCATAGTAAATATATTTTCACTTGTTTTCACATGTTAAATACACGGTGACAACATAACACGCTTACCCCCTATACGTCCTCAATATCAGTATCATCCTCACTTTCTAGAGTGTCTTCCTCTTCACTGCAGTACTCAACCATAGTTTCATCTTCCCCATCAATTTCAACCTGTCGATGAAGTCAACATGTACAGAGGGTTCAATTCTAATGTCAGCAGTTCCTACATGTTCTGTCGTGGCACCAACCCTATTTAATGGTATAGGATTGACTCTTTCCTCAGCAACATTGATAGCAGATTGCATTACTACGGGATTAGATGGCTGATCTTCTTGGAAAGCATCATTGCTGACACTCTTCTTCCCATCTGCGACTTCTGTAATATCATACAAACTTCGAGGAGAAATTTTTTGGGCCACATGCCATTCACCCTTTAATTTTGTGTCCTTAAGGTATAACACTTGTTCTGCCTGCATTGCAAGCACAAAATGGTTGTTTTGATACCATGTTTTACTGAAATTGACACTAGTAAAGTAGGCATCTGTATTTATCCCACTTTTTTTATTGCTAATGTCCCACCAGGTACACTTGAAGATGTGGACAAGTGTGTTAGCTCTGTAGTGAAGCTCTATAATGTCATCCAACACACCAAAATAGTCAATTTCCTCATCTCCTTCTATGCCTAGCACCGCAATGCAACAATTTTGGGTTCTTCTATGCAGTTTGAGGGACTTCGTACGAAAGCATAAGTCGTTAACAATGCAACTGCTGTAGCGGTTAACTCGTTGATCGGGGCCACATGCCAACATGTACAAATCTTTACTTGCTATTGGTTCTTTATTATAATACATGACTTCCATCTATTAATTACAAAGGACTTTAGATGAGTAAACCGTCAATATTGAAAACGTACATTGTAGCGAACTCAGGCCGTAGTTGTTACTTACGCGGCACCCAAACCAATTGACAAATTCCTTCTTACGTATTTCGTCAACATTCCTTTCATTTTGAGCGAAAAGTTCAGCTTTATGTTCGCTATATGCAACAATAGTACATGTTAATGTCAACTACGTATATATACATATGTAAATACAATACGAAGTAAGGAGTTTTGAACCACGTACTCGATATATGGAATAATTTCATCACAATTATTAAGGACGTAAAAATGTGCCTTTCGAAGGTTGTCCATATCAATGAAATCGTAAACCCGTGCACTGAACGGCCGAACATTTCTTTGAAATATAGAGCTCCTCGATTCTTCATCTTCAGCATTAATAGCATGAACGTCTGCATTTCGCTCCTCACGAGTGAACCTTGTTTCAATATCATGTAGATACATTGAGCAAAATGCAAGACATTCACTGTTAATGTATGAGCCTCAATGATTGAACCTTTCGGTCGTACCTTATTGCACACATACCCCTTCAAAGTGGATAAAAACCTATGCAGTTTACACAACATTAGTGAGTTGTACACAAAAAAAAAAAAAAAAAAAAAGGAAATCATGAGAACATTGTACGACTTTATAATTTACCTCTCAATAGGATACATCCAACGATATTGGACCTGTCCTCCAATTATGGCCTCCATTGGTAAAGGGACGGCTAGCTGGACCATCACATCGAAGAATGCTGGCAGAAATATTTTCTCTAGCTTGCATAGTATGATCACAATGTACTCCGCTAACCGTTCAAGTACGTTTATTATCAATTTCTTGGAGCACAACTATAGAAAGAAGATCCCTAATTCAATTAGCACCGAGCGAACATCTTCAGTCAAGTGTCTACGAAGGAAAACGGGTAGAACTTGTTGCAAAAGGATGTGACAGTCATGAATTTTCATTCCTAACATCTTCCCTTCCCTCGTGCTTAGGCATCAAGATATGTTCGATGCAAATCCATCAGGGAAGTTCGCTGATTTCAACCATTCGAAGAAATTATTCTTCTCATCTTTCGAAAATGTGTAACAGGCTTATGGCATGAGAAGTTTGTCCCCATCATGAATTAGATGCAACTCAAGTCGTATTCCCATATCTTCCATATCCCGACGAGCATTTGCGTTGTCCTTTGTCTTCCCATTTATATCCAACAACATACAAATGACATTCTCACAAATGTTCTTCTCGATGTGCATGACATCCAGGTTGTGGCGTAGTGGAAGATCTTTCCAGTATGACAACTAGAAGAAGATGCTTCTCTTTGTCCAATTTAACTCCCACTCAGCACGTTTCCTTTTTCTACTGCTAGGTGATTTCCCAAATTTCATATCTCCAATCAACCTGAGCTGGTTTAATATCTCTTCCCCACGTAGTCGGTTTGGTTGCAACCTTCATTCAGGATTTCCATTAAAGCTTCTAACACCACGAGTCCTCCAAGGATGTCCAGGTCGTCAAAAATGACGATAACACATAAAACATAACTTGCGTCCATGCTTTAAGGATAAGGACCTAGCATCCTTATTACACACTAGGCATGCTATGTAACCTTTTGTGCTCCAGCCCGATAGATTACCGTTGGCGGGGAAATCATTAATTGTCCACAAAAGTACAGCATGCATCCGAAATGTTGTCCTGGTTTGCACATCAAATGTCTCCACTCCTTTTTCCCATAGTTCTTTCAACTCATCAATTAATGGCCTCAAGTAAACGTCAATATCATTACCAGGTGCCCTTGGTCCAGCATTCATGTATCGCCATGGCGGCATATTGTATAGCATCATCATAACTGGCCACATGCTATACAGGTTGTTCATGTTACCCAAAGGATTGAACCCATCTAAAGCAAGACCAAGTCTGATGTTACGAGGATCACTAGAAAACCATGGATGCATTTTATCAAACTTGGCCCAAGCTTAGGAGTCCGCTGGATGGCTAAGGATGTTTCCATCTTGAAGACGTTTATCTTTATGCCATCTCATATATATAGCAGTCTTTTTACACATATACAATCGTTGCAGCCACTGGATTAATGGACAATATCGCAAAACTTTTTAGGGATCTTTTTACCCTTCTTTTGATTAGTTGTATACCTCGGTTCATCACATTCTGGACACTCATTTGCATTTTCATGTTCACCATATAAGAGTGCACAATCATACCTACATGTATGTATTGTTGTGTAACCGAGACCCAATTCATGCATGTATGTCTTCACCTCATAAAAGGACTTTGGAAGTGTTTCACCATCAGGCAGTGCTGCCTTAATGAGGCTTAAATGCATGTTGAATGCGCTTTGAGATAACCCATGCATTGTCTTTGCATGAAACAACTTTATCAAGAACTTTAATTTTGAGAACCTTCTACAGTTTGGATATAGGGGCACCCATGTATCCCTCACGAGATTAGCGAATGGTTTACCAAATCGATTTAACATACTAGGATCGCAAGGTATGGTACTTACTGAAGTAGATTCATCACCACTATGCGACACACTGACGTCTTCCGTGTCCACTGCAATCCCCCTTTGTACATCACCTAACATTTCGATTAACCCTTCCGAACGTGTATCACCACCTACTATATTTGCCCCCTCATCTTCATCGTCATCATCATCGCTCTGAACTGCGTAATCTTCACCATGGAACATCCATCTTGTGTACCTTTTCTCCATTCCAAAGTCTAATAAATGTGAATGGACCAGATCAATGTATTTGAATGTTATGATTTGGCATTTCTTGCAAGGACACCTTATTTTACTAGCACCGTCAGCACAAGGACGTGCGAACTCTATGAAATCATGTACCCCTTTCACGTATTCTGGAAAAAACCTACTTCGAGCTTTCATCCAACTCTTATCCATGTTCATTAATTCCCTATAACATGTTCAAGTAAATAGTGTGGATTACATTGTCAGAATGTTTATGACGCGTGCATTGTAACTCCTATAATCAACTACCTTTTGTCTTCAGGAAAGTTGCAATTACATTGTGATTAATCGCTCAAATTCTTTCATCGTCATTATTATAAATTTCAGTAGAATCTCCCCATGGCTCTCCAAGTACATGAGATGGGGGAAGTGCACATCATCTGCTAGTTTTCCATCACTAACAAATTGTCACCACACCCCATTATGCACCCAGAGAATACAAGTAGAGACATGATTGAAATATATAATGACAATGATGAAAGCATGAACGATGACAAGAATGTAAATGCAACTTCCTAAACTGTCCACATTGGACAATTTAATAATGGTTGAAATACAAATATGACTAATCGTAAATGAAACAAATAATCAACATGTTCAATTGATTATTAGTCTACATAATATGACTAATACTCAATTGAATTTTAACAATTGATTTGTCCCACATGTACGATGAGGCATGAATGTATAGTAACCATTCTTGAACGGGTCTAAGTTTTGATGCACACATGAAATGAAAATAATTAATTTTGCATAAGGAGCCGGTGATAAGTAGACAAGGCATAAGCCTTATGGCATTAAGGTGTAAACCTTTTGAGAATTTCAATTTTTAGATAAAAATACATAAATAAATTACATGTACTTGACGAATCAAAGTCTCTTCTCTCTCAAAGGCTTGAAGACTTTCTTTCCTTAATCTGTGTCCCTCCCTTCCTTCATCGACTCCTCCCTCTTTGGTTTTTTCTCCTTAGATGGGACTCTCCCTTGATGTAAGGATCTTATTTTTCATGTTCCTTAAAGATAGTGATGGTGAAAATAATGATGCATGCATGGTAGATGGATGTCTTATGACTCTTATTAACCCAATGCAAAGTCCATGTATATGAGATTAACCCTAATTCATATATTAATATTATTTATATGTGGAGTCAAGGATCGAAACACTAAAACATTTTATTCATGAAGTACTAGAAATTTTTATAACAACTCTATTGACATAAACACTATATGAATCACGTCAATTATTTTGTCTTCTATTTTTTCCCTTTTTTTCTTTTATTTTGTTGAATGTGTTCATAATCTTATCAGTGATATTCAAAATAATAAACAAAATATAGAAAAAATCATCACTATACGATTCTGTGTAATTAAATAATTAATTATTCCAAGGTTAATCTCTATGGATCTCTTTCAGATTTTCTTTTTTTTCCCAATCAATGGTTAAAAACAAGTTGGTGAGTTACTTCAACTAAGTTGATAGTCACTTTCAGCTTTGATTCATAGAGATACATCTCAACAATAGTAAAAATAGTCAAATTATGCCACTATGAGCATGGCATAGACAAAAATACAATATATGAGATGTCACATTAACAATGTTGATATGAAGTTAAGGGTACAAGCATGTATTTAACAACCCAAATAGAGAATTTGTCCCAACCATTATGTGAAACATGAGTAGAACACATGTCGTACCAAAATAAATAAAGCATAAAAGAGAATATGGATGTTTCTTAGTACATGAAAAAGAAGGGAGTTTTGTCCCCTTAGAACATTGGAGGGCATCCCATTAAGCAAAAAACATTCTTTAAGAAGAGCATCAGTCTAGAGGATTATAAAAACATGCATATGAAAGAGCACAAACCATGCTATGACAAGTAATGTCTATTTTCCCATTTACAAACTCCATCCTGATGAGTATGTACGTAAGATTTTTTATGAATGACCACTGTGGCCAAGAAAAAAAAATTAAAGCTCATTTTGAACAAACTCCAGTACAATATTCAATTGAAAATATTGAATACTAATGTCAAACTGAGTTTTTATTTTCTGGTTGAATTGAATGAAAACATTGAGATATTCATACCTATTTTTTTAACATATAGACCTAACTCACACGCGGCGTTGTTACTTGGAGTGTCTTGACTCTAAATGTAGCCACATTTGCTACCCTATTATGTTGTACTTTTATGATTTCTATCCTTGATGAAGGATGTGACACTTTAATCATAATTGTTTGGTTAACCAAGTTAATATCACCTTACAATTATTTTCATATTTATTCAATTAAATTTTTGTAGAACCTGCGAAATAGTTTGCGTTTTGATTTATATTTTTAATTATTTTTATGCTTGCCTTATTCTCATCACTCTATATCTATATTCTAACAAACATTTACTCTTAATACCTGCCCAGGAAAAAGAAAGAAAATAAAAATTAGTTTATAATATAAAGTGTATATTTGAATCACTTGTCTATGCACAAACGAATTCTAATTATGCAGTATGAAGATAAAAGGTTATCAAATTTGTTTTATGCATTTCTCCTCTTCTATTTTAGCCACTGATTGAACCCCCATACCTCTAGCTTCTTTATGCATCCATTTTAGAGAAGCCTTTAGTGTGGTTAAAGCTCTTGTCATGCCTAACCAAGTCCTTAGGTGACCCCAAACTGAAGCTGTAAATGTACATTTAAAAAAGAGATGTTCTATTGCTTCCTCATCTGTATTACAAAAGCAACAAGAATGGTTAATCCCTTCCATATGTATATTATCAGTAGTAGCTAGTCTACCTTTTGCACTAAGCCAGAGAATAAAGGAGTGTTTAGTAGTACAACCCTTTATCCATACAACATTAAACCATGGAACCTTACTTCCTTTCCTTCTATAGAAATGATAGACTTTTGAACATGAAATTTTTTCACCAATCACCCATATCCTTAACTGGTAATCAGCTTCTCGTTGGTCACTACAATGCAGCAGTATGTTATTCTTAATTTCAATGATCATCTTAAACAAAGGAAAGTCCTCATATTTAGAAGAAGCCTCCCAGATGTTACAGCCTCTCAAATAATTTTGATTTATCCATTTCACCCATAAAGAATCTTTTTTATCATGAATATTCCATAAAGATTTTATGAGGATAGCTGTTGGAATTGGTGTGATCCCAAGAGGGGAGGTGAATTGGGTTTTAAAAACTTTTTGGCTAATTTAAACAATTCGCCAATTCATTACAATATCATATCCCATTAAACATGTATACGTGTATGTAAAGCGAGTTTAACAATAAAAGCAAACATACACATGCGCAATATCTTATTTAAATTAAATGTGTGCATGAGAATAATTTCGACATTAAATAAACATTCATACACATGCTGAAATTAAAGTGCATAAATTTAAATAAAATAGAAAGAGCGACACCAGATTTGTTATCGAGGTTCGGCCAAACCAGCCTACATCCCTGCCTTGGGCTTACCCCCAAGGATTCCCCTATACCTGCTCACTTAACCGGGCGGAGCAAAAGCCTTTTACATCCTCTCCTTACGGGGCGAGGAAAACCCCAGCTCAATTACTAGGCTGAGCCAAACTAGTCTCACTTGCGGGGCTGAGACTCGCCAGTTCAATTTCAGGCTGAACCGAACCGGTCTCACTTGCGGGGCTAAGACTCCCCAGTTCAATTAAAGGGCTGAACTGAACCGGTCTCACTTGCGGGGCTGAGACTCCCCAGTTCAATTAATGGGCTTAACCGAACCGTTACATGAAAATCATTTTGTACATAAAATATGCTTCTAAACTAAGCAGGGATGTACAACATTAAAATCTAATATGCATTCTTATATGATTTTGAAATGAAACTCATGTAAAGTATGGGTTTTCTCTCAAAATATTTTTCAAGTAAAACTTGAGAGTTTGAAAAAAGATTTTACTTTCTAAAATGATTGACCTTTATAAAATAAAAGGAGAAGCCTCTCAAGCAAGTATATATTAATTTGATATATGTTCAAGGCTCCCTCTTGTATAACCCAAATAAATTCTCCAACAAACGTATTTCAAGATAAGAGCAGGAGAATATTAGGGTTTTCTTCAAAATGATTGACCTTAGTAAAATTAATCCCAAGAAGGCATTCAAGCAAAATATATGAGCGAGAATATTAGCCTAAGCCTTCAAGACATTTTTCACAATAAATTTCTCCAAAAAATATTTTTCCAATTAAAAGAATATGGGAGAAATTTAATCTTTGAAAAACATTAAAAATAGAAAGGCCTTCAAGCAATATACATATGAAGAATGTTATATGCTCAAGCCTCTTCAAATATAACCCCAAAAATATTTTCCCCAAAAATGGTTTTCAAAAGAAGAGAATGGGAGACATTTTAATCTTTGAAAATATATCACAAATGAAAGAAGAAGGACATCAAGCAATATATATGTATAAGATATATGCTCAAGCCTCTTCACATAAAACCCCCAAGAATATTTTCTCCCAAAATGATTTTCAAATAAAAGAAGAGTAGGAGAAAAATGAGAATTTAAAGAACAAATGGGTATAGAAGTGTGGGAGAATCAATAAATGATAAACTAATTTAACAAAGGGATTCTCCAACAATTTTCAAGTGTTTTGGGGTTGTATTTATAGGCAAAAACCCCTTGTGACCGTTATATAGCCGTTGGGACCTTAAAATATATTTTTATTTTGAAAACTAGCTGTTTTTCGGCCGTTGGACACTTTCCCGAGAAGGCCGGTTGACTAGGCTCAAGGTATGGTCGACCGAGGCTTGAAATCAATGAGTTTCGGTCGATCGTAGTGAAGGTTCGGTCGACCGGCCTCTACTTTTCTGCGCAAACACTATTCAGTTTTTCATGCATAACTTTTCCTATACAACTCCAAATTGAATGTTATTGATACCAATAGAAAGGTAAGAGAAAATTCCACAACTTTCATGTTGAACATATTTTAAGATAATGATTTTTGGTTTGAGAAAAATGTCCATAAATGAGACAGAAGAAACATAAAGGGAGTTTTTCTCTTACAGACGCATTTCAGTGTTTTGGCCATAACTTTTTATGTGTAACTCCAATTTAGACGTTCTTGGTATCAAACTCAAGCTATGGGAAAATTTCACAATTTTCATGTCAAACATGGTTTGATATGAGATCGAATTGAGTGAGAAAATCTCTTATTTCTAACATTCGGTCGATTGGCCGGTTGACCGACCCCTTTGAAAAATTTAGTTTTTGCCTTCTTTTAACTTTAAAACCATTTAAAAACCTTTATATAAGTTAGGCATTTTATGAAAAGAGTTTTCCATGTTATTTGGAGGTCGTGTGGTCAATCTAAGGTCAGGTAGAGCTTCAATTTTAAATCATGTAAGATGCACGCACATTAAACCCTAATTACTATTACAACCCAGAAAATAAATAAGTCTTCGTGTCTTCTGCTCCTCAATGCTCCATGGAATATGCCGATTGGTGTTCTTCTCAGTGCTCTTTATGACTTCCATTTTGCATTCATCATTTGTGCTTATAGAAATATAAACCTGTTCACACTCAGTTACGCAAGTGGGATACTGTGGTTTGTCATTATCAAAACAGGGATTAGATTCAAAAAGTCAACAATAGCTTTATTCCATGTTTTGAGATCAAAACTCACAATCCCCCTTCTTCTTTTGGTAAACACACATCCTTCCAGGCCACAAAGGGTTTCTTCTTATCACCCTATAAAAACGCCCTACACAGCTTAATAATATACTCTCTGACAGAGCTAGGAATGGGAAAAATTGGAAGCCAAAAGCACTCTGAACCTTGAATAACTGAGTTGATTAATTCTAATTTCCCTGTAGAGGCGATAGTATTCTTCGGCCAAGCATCAATATTATTGGATATCTTACTAATTAGTGGAGAGTAGTGCATTGCATTCAACCTAGTCGATGCTAGAGGGATGCCTAAATAACAAAAGGGGGATTCACCACGAGAAAAACCAGTTAACTCCATAATTTCATCAAGATCATTATCTCTAATACCTGCAGTAAAGATATTAGATTTAAGTAAAGATATTAGATTAAACTACACTATCCTCTGTTGATGATGTTGTAGTGTGCATTGGACTACAGATGGTGGTCTGAGGCTTGAAGTTAGGTGTCTTGGGCTCCATGGGATAATTTCAGGAGAAGTTAGGTGTCTTGGGCTCAGTGGGAGAAGTTAGGTGTCTTGTGCTGGTTGCTTGTGATCTGGTGGTTGTCAGTTCATTTGGGCTGCAGACTTAACCTCGTAGTGCTGGAAGATGTATCTAGTGTGATTAATTACTGGTGGCTCAGGTTTGAAGTTTGGAGGCTTGAATGTATTGAGTGTGCAGTGAGGGCTGTTTTGTTTGACAGCAATTTATTTAATTTCGATTTCCTTCAGGATAGGCTCATTGTGATCTGTTAGTGTTTTTCGATCTTGCATTGGGTTGCTAGATCTATTGTGATTTTTTAGTGACTCTTTTGCCTGCTGAGTCCCTATGGTGGTTAGAAAAGGGTTTTATCATGAGTATGAATTTATTAAATTCAAGGTTAATACTCTGTACCTGCAGGTTTCTGATGCTGGTGGTTCCTAATTCAAACATGAGTTTTAACTGGTGGAGTGTGTTAGTGAAGAAGTGTCTCAGGTTAAAACTGGAAGGTTTGTGTTGGTGTTTTAATTATCCTGCAAGATTGGTACTTCTGCAATGGAAGTTTATGATCTGTTATGGCTTTTAGATCTGCATACAGTTGTTGGACTTCTAGTGTGAGAAGTGAGAGTCAGAATGTGAGATGAAGTGTTGGGGTCTAAGTGAGGTGCTGCCCTTGAATACTTGGTTGAAGGGACTTGTTCTCTTCTGGATTGGATTCTGATCTATAGTTCATTGTTAGCTCAATTAGAGCTATTAAAAAAAAAAAAAAAACCACTCTGATCATGTAAAATGGTATCACAAATAACCAAACTCAAGCTATCCCTAAGGACCTTAGCAGTATTCTCGTACACACTAGTTACTTAGCCAATAGGCTGAAATAACAGCCCCTTAATGGATCAACTCTTCTTAGGCACTAAGGTGATAAAGGTAGCACAAAAAAACAGAACATAAAATGCGTCATATCTTACCGTGGAGCAGCGGGAGCCTAGAGGAGACGACTGGGATGAATGATTCCTGTGGCTGTGGTCTGTGGAGCCTGGAGGAGACGACGACTCGAGCTAGGGATCATTCGCACTTCACAGGCTCGCAGCACCGGTAGATCCGGCACGTAGCAGCACACTAGAGGAGAGGAGAGGATTGAGATTTGAGAGAGAGAGAGCTGAGAGGTCAGAGGTCAGAGATGAGGGAGGCCTTGGTAAGAGCCGCGGTGCGGGTTAGGGGCCATTAGGGTTTTTTTGAAATTAAAGTCTGAAGTAGTAGTGACGGTTCCAAAACCGTCACTAATAACCTTTATGAGTGACGCTTTGTGATAATCGTCACTAATACCTTTAATTAGTTTTTAAAAATAAATTTTTTTAAAAAAATATTAGTAGTGACGGTTTCAAACCCGTCACGAATACCACTTATTAGTGACAGTACTCCCAAACCGTCACTAATACCTTTAACTATTTCTTTTTAAATAATTTTTTAATAAAAACACTGATAGTGACGGTTTTTTCTAATCGTTACTAATACCCTTAAGTATTTCTTTTTTAATATTCTTTAAATAAAAATACTAGTAGTGATGGTTTTAAAATCATTACTAATATAATAAAATCGTCGCTAATATTTTTCGGTAAAATTTTCACATGGAAATTTTTACCGCGCTCTTTTTAGTGACAAAAGTATTAGTGACGGTTAGAAAACTGTCACTAATAGTGTCATATTAGTGACGGCTGACAAAACCGTCACTAATTCTTGAACTATTAGAGACGATTATTAAAAACCGTCACTAATACTAACTTTTAGTGACGAAATAAAATTCGTCACTAAAAACCAATTTTTTTGTAGTGTTCGGTCGACCGAGACAGAATGACCTGCCAAGGTCGATTGACCGAAAGTGCACAATGTGTGCATTTCGGTCCTCTAACACATGCATGTGGAATAGTGAGTGTCTTAGGGCCTTTCTATGGTCCGTGTGGGTACCTAAAGTCCAACAAAGGTCGATTTAAGCATAACTACCTATCATGCATGATGCAAATTATTACAAGTCATATGGGTGTACAGTCCATAATAAAATTACATACCAGAATGAACAAATTGAACAATAAATACAAATGCAGCACAAGATTCTTCATTCATCGGCACGAACACCACACAACGTGAACCTGCATGCAATTCTCAGTACAACCATTAATAACAAGAGTATTTGTCATAATCAAAATAAGGTATGACCCATAGGGTCAACAACCTAAACCCAAAATCCAAAACACTAAACCCTAAACCCTAATCCATAAACACTAAACCCTAAACCCTAATCCCTATACCCCAAACCCTAAACCCTAAACCCTAACCCTAAACCCAAAACCGTAAACCCCAAACCCTAAACCGAAAACCCTAAACCCTAAACACTAAACTGAAAACCCTAAAACCTAAACCCTAAACCCTAAACCCAAGACCTTAAAAACCCTAAACCCTAAACCCAAAACCCAAAACCCTAAAACCTAAACCTAAAACCCAAAATCCTAAAACCTAAACACTAAACCCTAAATACTAAACACTAAACCACAAACGCGAAACCTTAAACCCTAAAACCTAAACCCTAAACTCTAAACCCTAAACCCTAAACCCTTAAACCTAAACTTTAAAACTTAAACACCTAAACCCTAAACCCTAAACCCATAACCCAAAACCCTAAACTGCAAACCCTAAACCCTAACCCTAACCCCAAACCCTAAACCCTAAACCCTAAACCTTAAACGTTAAACCCTAAACCCTAAACCTTAAACCCTAAACCCTTGACCCTAAAAACCCCTAAATCTGAACCCTAAACCTTAACCCCAAACGCTAACCCCAAACCCTAAATCCCAAACACGAAACCCTAAACCATAAACCCAAAACCCAAAGCCCAAAACCTAAAACCTAAACCCTAAACCTTAAAAACTAAACACCAAACCCTAAACCTAAAACCCAAAACCCCAAACCCTAAACCCAAAACCCAAAACCCCAAATCCTAAACCTAAAACCCTAAACCCTAAACCCTAAACCCTAAACCCTAAACCTTAAACCCTAAACCCTATAACCCTAAACCCTAAACCCTAAAACCTAAACCCTAAAACATAAAAACCTAAACCGTAAACCCTAAACCCTAAATCCCAAACACTAAACCCTAAACCCTAAACATAAAAACCCTAAATCCTAAACCCTAAAACCCGAAACCCTAAACCCCAAACCCTGAATCGAAAACCCTAAACCTTAAACCCTAAACAATAAACCTAAAAACCTAAACCCTAAACCGTAAATCTAAAACCCTAAACTTTAAACCCTAAACCCTAAATCCACAACCCTAAACCCTAAACCCTAAACCCTAAACCCAAAACCCTAAACTCTAAACACTAAACCCTAAGCCCTAACCCTAAACCCTAAACCATAAGCCCTAAACCGTAAACCCTTAACGCTAAACCCTAAACCCTAAACCCTAAGCCTTAAACCTTAAACCCCAAACCATAAACCCTAAACCCTATAACCCAAAAACCCTAAACGCTAAACCCAAAACCCTAACCCCAAACCCTAACTCCAAACCCTATAACCCTAAAGCCTATAACCCTAAACCCCAAACCAAAAAACCCAAACCCCAAACCCTAAACTCTAGACCCTAAACCCTAACCAATAGACGTTAAAAACCCTAAACCCTAAAACAAAAACCAAAACCCCAAACCCTAAACCCTAAACCCTAAATACTAAACACTAAACCCTAAACCCAAAACCCAAAACCTTAAACCCTAAACCCCAAATCCTAAACCCTAAACCCTAAACCCTAAACCCTAAACCCTTAAACCTAAACCCTAAACCCTAAACACTAAACCCAAAACCCTAAACACTAAACCCTAAACCCTAAAACCTAAACTGTAAACCCTAAACCCCAGACCTTAAAAACCCTAAACCTTAAAGTCAAAACCAAAAAACCAAAACCATAAAACCTAAATCCTAAACCGTAAATACTAAACACTAAACCCTAAACCCGAAACGCAAAACCCTAAATGCTGAACCCTAAACCCCAAATCCTAAACCCAAAATCCTAAACCCAAAATTCTAAACCCTAAACCCTAAATTGTAATCCCTAAACCCTATAACCGTAAGCCTTAAACTTTAAACCCTAAAACATAAACCCAAAAACCTAAACACCTAAACCCTAAACACTAAACCTTAAGCCCTAAACCCTAAACTCTAAACCCAAAACCATAAACACTAAACCCTAAACCCTAAATCCTAAAAACCTAAACCCAAAACCCGAAACACGAAACCCTAAACCCTAACCCTAAACCCTAAACCCTAAAATCCTAAACCTTAAAACACTATAATTTAAACAATAAAACATTAAACACTAAACTCTGATCCTAAAATAAAAAACCCTAAACCCGAAATCATAACCCTAAACCCAAAACCCTAAAACCTAAACCCTAAACCCTAAACCCTAAACCCTAAAATCTAAACCCTAAACCCTAAACCCTAAAACGTAAACCCTAAACCCTAAACCATAAAATCTAAACCCTAAACCCTAAACCCTAAACACTAAACCCTAAACCCTAAACCCTAAACCCTAAACCATAAACCTTAAAAAAAAGATCTTAACAACCATAAACCCAAAACCCAAAAACCTAAACACTAAACCCTAAATACTAAACACTAAACCCCAAACGCGAAACCTTAAACCCTAAAACCCAAAACCCTAATCCCGAAACACTAAACCCTAAAACCTAAACTTTAAAACTTAAAAACCTAAACCCTAAACCCTAAACCCTAGACCCTAAATCGTAAACCCTAAACACAAAACCCCAAACCCAAACCCTAAACCATAAACCCTAACCCTAAACCCTAAACCCTTGACCCCAAAAACCCTAAACGCTAAACCCTAAATCCTAACCCAAAACCCTAACCCCAAACCCAAAATCCCAAACCCCGAACCGTAAACCCTAAACCCAAAACCCAAAACCCTATAAACCTAAACCCTAAAACACAAAACCCTAAACCCTAAAATCCTAAACCCTAAACCCAAAACCTTAAATCCAAAACCCTAAACGCTAAACACTAAACCCTAAACCCTAAACCGTAAACCCAAAAACCTAAATCCTAAACCGTAAACCCAAAACCCTAAAATGCTAAACTCTAAATCCACAACCCTAAACCCTACCCCCTAAACTCTAAACACTAAACCCTAAACCCTAAACCCAAAACCCAAAAACCTAAAACCTAAATCGTAAACCCTAAACCCTAAAACGCTAATGTCTAAACACTAAACCCTAAATCCACAACTCAAAACCCTAAACCCAACCCCTTAAACTCTAAACACTAAGCCCAAAACCCTAACCCTAAACCATAAACCATAAACCATAAACCCTAAACTATAAACCCTAAACACTAAACCCTAAACTCTAACCCTAAACCCTAAACCCTAAGCCCTAAACCCAAAACCCTAAACCATAAACCGTAAAAACTTGACCCTAAAAACCCTAAACGCTAAACCATAAACCCTAACCCCAAACCCTAACCCCAAACCCTAAATCCTAAACTCGAAAACCTAAACCCTAAACCCCATAAACCTAAAACCTTAACCCTAAACCCTAAGCCCCAAACCCTATAACCCTAAAGCCTATAACCCCAAATCCTAAACCCAAAACCTCAAACCCAAAACCCAAACCCCAAACCCTAAACCCCAAACCCCAAACCCCAAACCCCAAACCCCAAACCCTAAACCCTAAACCATAAACACTAAACCCAAAACCTAAAACCCTTAAACCTAAACCGTAAACCCTAAACCCTAGACCTTAAAAACCCAAAACCCAAAACCCAAAACCCAAAACCCTAAAACCTAAACCCAAAACACAAAACCCTAAATACTAAACACTAAACTCCAAACGCGAAACCTTAAACCCTAAAACTTAAACGCAAAACCCTAAACCCAAAACTCTAAACCCTAAACCCTTAAACCTAAACTTTAAAACTTAAACACCAAAACCCTAAACCCTAAACCCATAACCCAAAACCCTAAACTGCAAACCCTAAACACAAAATCCTAAACCCTAACCCTAACCCCAAACCCTAAACCCTAAACCTTAAACCCTAAACCCTAGACCCCAAAAACCCCAAACTCTAAACCCTAAACCCTAACCCCAAACCCTAACCCCAAACCCCAAATCCCAAACGCGAAACCCTAAACCATAAACCCAAAACACAAAACCCAAAACCTAAAACCTAAACCCTAAACCTTAAATACTAAACACTAAACCCTAAACCTTAAACCCCAAACCCTAAACCCTAAACCCAAAACCCTAAACCCAAAACCCAAAACCCCAAATCCTAAACCCTAAACCCTAAACCCAAAACCCTAAACCCTAAACCCTAAACCCTAAACCCTAAATTCTGTAACCCTAAACCCTAAACCCTAAACCCTAAATCCCAAACACAAAACCCTAAACCCAAAACATCAAAACCCTAAACCCTAAAACAAAAAACCCTAAACCCTAAAACTCGAAACCCTAAACCCTAAACCCTAAATTGAAAACCCTAAACCCTAAACCCTAAAAAATAAACCTAACAACCTAAAACCTAAACCGTAAACTGTAAACCCTAAAACCCTAAACTTTAAATCCTAAACCCTAAATCCACAACCCTAAACCCTAAACCCTAAACCCTAAACCCTAAACTCTAAACACTAAACCCTAAACCCTAACCCCAAACCCTAAACCCTAAACCCTAAACCATAAGCCCTAAACCGTAAACCTTAAATGCTAAACCCTAAACCCTAACCCTAAACCCTAAACCCTAAACCCTATGCCTCAAACCTTAAACACCAAACCATAAACCCTAAACCCCAGACCCCAAAAACCCTAAAAGCTAAACCCTAAACCCTAACCCCAAACCCTAACCCCAAACCCTAAATCCTACACCTGAAATGCTAAACCTTAAACCCTATAAACCTTAAACTTCAACCCTAAACCCTAAACCCTAAACCCCAAACCCTACAACCCTAAAGCCTATAACCCTAAACCCTAAACCCTAAACCCCAAACCCTAAACCCTAAACCCTAAACCCTAACTAATAGACCTTAAAAACCCTAAACCCTAAAAGAAAAACGAAAAACCTCAAACCTTAAACCCTAAACCCTAAATACTAAACACCAAACCCTAAACCCAAAACCCAAAACCTTAAACCCTAAACCCTAAACCACAAATCCAAAACCCTAAACCCTAAACCCTAAACCCTAATCACTAAACCCTAAACCCTAAACCCTAAACCCTAAACCCTAAACCCTAAACCCTAAATCCTAAATCCTAAACCCTAAACCCTAAAACCTAAACCGTAAACCCTAAACCATAGACCTTAAAAACCTTAAACCCTAAATCGAAAACCCAAAAACCTAAAGCCTAAACCATAAATTCTAAACACTAAACCCTAAACCCAAAACCCAAAACCTTAAATGCTGAAACCTAAACCCCAAATCCTAAACCCAAAATCCTAAACCCTAAACCATAAAAACTAAGCCCAAAACCCTAAACCCTAAATCGCAATCCCTAAACCCTATAACCCTAATCCCTAAACCCTTACCCCTAAACTCTAAACACTAAACCCTAAACCCTCAACCCTAAACCCTAAACCCTACACCCTAAAACGCCAAACTCTAAACCCTAAACCCTAAATCCAAAACCCTAAACCCTAAACCCAACCCCCTAAACTCTAAACACTAAACCCTAAACCCTAACCCTAAACCCTTAACCATAAACCATAAACCCTAAACCGTAAACCCTAAACACTAAACCCTAAACCCTAAACCTAAACCCTAAACCCTAAACCCTAAACCCTAAACCCTAAACCCTAAACACTAGACACTAAAAACCCTAAACACTAAACCATAAACCCTAACCCCAAACCCTAAATCCTAAACCCGAAAACCTAAACCCTAAACCCTATAAACCTAAAACCTCAACCCTAAACCCTAAACCCGAAACCCTATAACCCTAAACCCAAAACCCAAAACCCCAAGCCCTAAACCCAAACCCAAACCCTAAACCCCAAACCCTAAACCCTAAACCCTGAACCCTAAACACTAAACACAAAACGCTAAACCTAAAACCCTAAAACCTAAACCGTAAACGCTAAATCCTAGACCTTAAAAACCCTAAACCGTAAACCCAAAATCCAAAACCCAAAACCCTAAAACCCAACCCAAAACTCAAAACCCTAAAACCTAAACACTAAACCCCAAACGCGAAACCATAAACCTTAAAACCCTAAACCCTAAAACCTAAACCCTAAACCCTAAACCTTAAACTCTAAACCCCAAACCCTAAACCCTTAAACCTAAACTTTAAAACTTAAACACCTAAACGTTAAACCCTAAACCCATAACCCAAAACCCTAAACTCCAAACCCTAAACGCAAAACCCTAAACCCTAACCCTAACCCTAAACCCTAAACCCTAAACCCAAAACCATAAACCCTAAACCTTTGACCCCAAAGACCCAAAACTCTAAACCCTAAACCCTAACCCCTAACCTTAACCACAAACCCTAAACCCCAAACACGAAACACTAAACCATAAACCCAAAACCCAAAACCTAAAACCTAAACCCTCAACCTCAAATACTAAACACTAAACCCTAAACCCGAAAACCAAAACCCCAAACCCTAAAACCTAAACCCTAAACCCCAAACCCAAAACCCAAAACCCCAAATCCTAAACCCTAAACCCTAAACCCAAAACCCTAAACCCTAAACCCTATAACCCTAAACCCTAAAACCTAAACCCTAAACCATAAAAACCTAAACCCTAAACCCTAAACCCTAAATCCCAAACACTAAACCCTAAACCCTAAACACTAAAACCCAAAACCTTAAAACAGAAAACCCTAAACCCTAAAACCCGAAACCCTAAAACCTAAACCCTAAATCGAAAACCCTAAACCCTAAACACGAAACCCTAAACCCTAAACAATAAACCTAAAAACCTAAACCCTAAACTGCGAACCGTAAATTCTAAAACCCAAAACTTTAAACCCTAAACCCTAAATCCACAACCCTAAACTCTAAACCCTAAACTCTAAACACTAAACCCTAAACCCTAACGCTAAACCCTAAACCCTAAACCATAAGCCCTAAACCGTAAACCCTGAACGCTAAACCCTAAACCCTAACCCTAAACCCTAAATCCTAAGCCTTAAACACTAAACCCCAAACCATAAACCCTAAACCCTAGACCCCAACAACCCTAAACGCTAAACCCTAAACCCTAACCCCAAACCCTAAATCCTAAACCTGAAACGCTAAACCTTAAACCCTATAAACCTAAAACCTCAACCTTAACGCCTAAACCCCAAACCCTATAACCCTAAAGCCTATAACCCTAAACCCTAAACCCAAAACACCAAACCCTAAACCCAAACCCTAAAACCTAAACCCAAAACCCTAAACAATAGACCTTAAAAACCCTAAACCCTAAAAAAAAAACCAAAAACCCCAAACCCCAAACCCTAAACCCTAAATACTAAACCCTGAACCCTAAACCTGAAACCCAAAACCTTAAACCCTAAACCCCAAATCCTAAACCCTGAAACCTAAACCCTAAACCTTAAACCCTAAACCCTAAAACCTAAACCCTAAAACCTAAATCGTAAACCCTAAACCTTAAAAACCCCAAAACCCAAAACCAAAATCATAAAATCTAAGCCCTAAACCGTAAATACTAAACACTAAACCCTAAACCCGAAACCCAAAACCCTAGATGCTGAACCCTAAACCCCAAATCCTAAACCCTAAACCCTAAACCCTAAACCGTAAATACTAAACACTAAACCCAAAACCGTAATCCCTAAACCCTATAACCGTAAGCCTTAAACTTTAAACCTGAAAACATAAACCCAAAAACCTAAACACCTAAGCCCTAAACACTAAACCTTAAGCCCTAAACCCTAAACTCTAAACCCTAAACCATAAACACTAAACCCTAAACGCTAAACCCCAAACCCTAAACCCTAAAAACCTAAACCATCAACCCTAAACCCTAAACCCTAAAACGTAAACCTTAAACCCTAAACACTAAACCCTAAACACGAAACCTTAAACCATAAGCCATAAACCCTAAACAAAACACCGTAAGAACCCTAAACCCCAAACCCCAAACCCAAAACCTTAAAACCTAAACACTAACCCCTCAATACCAAACACTAAACCCCAAACGCGAAACCTTAAACCCTAAAACCCTAAACCCTAATCCCTAAACACTAATCCCTAAAACCTAAACATTAAAACTTAATAACCTAAACCGTAAACCCTAGACCCTAAACCGTAAACCCTGAAGAAAAAACCCCAAACCCTAACCCAAAACCATAAAACCTAACCCCTAAACCCTAAACCTTAAACCCTAAACCCTAAACCCTTGACCCCAAAAACCCTAAACGTAAAGCCCTAAATGCTAATCCAAATTCCTAACCCCAAACCCTAAATCCAAAACCCGGAACCGTAAACCCTAAACCCTAAACCCTAAACCCCATAACCCTAAACCCTAAACCCTAAACCCCAAACCCTAAGCCATAAACCCTAAAACCTAAACCTAAACCCTAAACCCTAAACCCTAAATACTAAACTCTAAACCCTAAAACCCCAAATCTTAAACCCCAAACCCTAAATCGAAAACCCTAACGCCTAAGCCTTAAACCCTAAACCCTAAACCCTAAACCTTAAACCCTAAAACCTAAACCCTTAAACCTAAACACATAAACCCCAAACCCAAAACCCAAAACCCAAAACCCAAAACCCTAAACGCTAAACACTAAACCCTAAACCTTAAACCCCAGACCCAAAAAGCCCTAAACCCTAAACCCTAAATCAACAACCCAAAGCACTAAACCCAACATCCTAAACCCTAAACTCTAAAACCTAAACACCAAACCTTAAACCCAAACCCTAGACCCTAAAACCATAAACCTTAAAACACAAAACCCTAAACCCTAAAATCTTAAACCCTAAACCTTAAATCCAAAACCCTAAATGCTAAACACTAAACCCTAAACCGTAAACCCTAAACCAAAAAACCTAAACCCTAAACCCAAAAACGCTAAACTCTAAACCCTAACCCCTAAACGACAACCCTAAACCCTAAACCCTACCCCCTAAGCACTAAACACTAAAACCTAAACCCTAAATCCTAAACCCAAAAACCTAAACCCTAAATCATAAACCCTAAACCCTAAAACGCTAAACTCTAAACCCTAAACCCTAAATCCATAACCCTAAACCCTAAACCCTAAACCCTAAACACTAAACTAAACCCTAAGCCCTAACCCTAAACCCTAAACCATAAACCATAAACCATAAACCCTAAACCCTAAACCCTAAACACTAAACCCTAAACCCTAACCCTAAACCCTAAACCCTAAACCCTAAACCCTAAACCCTAAACAACAAACCCTAAACACTAGACCCCAAAAACCCTAAACGCTAAACCATAAACCCTAACCCAAAATCCTAAACCCTAAACCCTAAACCCAAAAACCTAAACCCTAAACCCAAACCTAAAAGCTCAACTCTAAACCCTAAACCCCAAACCCTATAACCCTATAGCCTATAACCCAAAACCCTAAACCCTAAACCCAAACCATAAACCCAAACCCCAAACCCTAAACCCCAAACCCCAAACCCTAAACCCTAAACACTAAAACCTAAACCTAAAACCCTAAAACCTAAATCATAAACCGTAAACCCTAGACCTTAAAAACCCTAGACCCTAAAAACCCTAAACCCTAAACGCAAAACCCAAAACCCAAAACCTAAAACATAAACCCAAAACGTAAAAACCTAAAACCTAAACACTAAACCCTAAATACTAAACACTAAACCCCAAACGCGAAACCTAAAACCCTAAAACCCTAAACCCAAAAACCTAAACCCTAAACCCTAAACCCTAAACCCTAAACTCTAAACCCTAAACCCTCAACCCTTAAACCTAAACTTTAAAACTTAAACACCTAAACCCTAAACGCATAACCCTAAACCCTAAACTGCAAACCCTAAAGGCAAAACCCTAAACCCAAACCCTAACCCTAAACTCGAAACCCTAAACCATAAACCCTAAACCCTTGACCCCAAAAACCCCAAACGCTAAACCCTAAACCCTAACCCCAAACCCTAAATCCCGAACACGAAACCCTAAACCATAAACCCAAAACCCAAAACCCCAAACCTAAAACCTAAACTTTAAACCTTAAATACTAAACACTAAACCCTAAACCAGAAACCCAAAAGCCCAAATTCAAAACCCTAAACCCAAAACCAAAAACCCCATATCCTAAACCCTAAACCCTAAACCCTAAACCTTAAACCCTAAACCCTAAATCCTAAACCCTAAAACCTAAACCCTAAAACATAAAAACCTAAACCCTAAATCCCAAACACTAAACCCTAAACCCTCAAACACAAAACCCTAAACCCTAAAACCAGAAACCCTAAACCCTAAACCCTAAACCCTTAATGCTAAACACTAAACCCTAAACCTTAAACCCTACACCCTAAAAGCCCAAAACCCTAAACCCTAAATCCAAAATCTTAACCCCTAAACCAAAAATTTTAAACCCTAAACTCTAAAACCTAAACACTAAACCTTAAACCCAAACCCTAAACCCTAAAACCATAAACCCTAAAACACAAAACCCTAAGCCCTAAAATCCTAAACCCTAAACCCTAAACCTTAAATCCAAAACCCTAAACCTTAAACACTAAACCCTAAACCCAAAAACCTAAACCCTAAACCTTAAACCATAAACCCTAAAACGCTAAATTCAAAACCCTAAACCCTAAATCCACAACCCTAAACCCTAAACCGTAAACTCTAAACACTAAACCCAAAACCCTAGCCCTAAACCCTAAACCATGAACCATAAACCATAAACCCTAAACCGTAAACCCTAAACCCTAAACCCTAAACCCTAACCATAAACCCTAAACCCTAAGCCCTAAACCCTAAACCCTAAACCATAAACCATAAACCCTTGACCCCAAAAACCCCAAACTATAAACCTTAAACCCAAAACCAAACCCTAACCCCAAACGTTAAATCCCAAACACCAAACCTTAAACACCAAACCCTATAACCCTAAACCCTAAACCATAAACACCAAAACGTAAACCCTGAACCCTAAACCCTAAATCCAAAACCCTAAAACCCTAAACCGCAAACCCTAAGCCCTAAACCCTCAAACCAAAACCTTAAACCCAAAAAACTAAACCCTAAACCCTAAACCCAAAATACTAAAAACTAAACCGTAAGCCGTAAACCCTAAACCCTAAAACTCTAAACCCTAAACACTAAAACTGAAAACCCTAAACCCAAAACCCTAAATCTAAAACCCTAAACCCTAAGCCCTAAACACCAAATCCTAAACCCTAAACCCTAAAACCTAAATGCCTAACCCCCAAACCATAAACCCAAAACCCTAAACCCTAAACACTAAACCCTAAACCCTAAACACTAAACCCTTAAACCTAAACTTTAAAACTTAAATACCTAAACCCTAAACCCATAACCCTAAGCCCTAAATCGTAAACCATAAACGCAAAACCCGAAACCCTAACCCTAACCCTAACCATAAACCCTAAACCCTAGACCATAAACCCTAAACACTAAACCCTTGACCCCAAAAACCCTAAACACAAAACCTTAAACCCTAACCACAAACCCGAAATCCCAAACCCGAAACCCTAAACCCTAAACCCTATAACCCTAAACCCTAAACCCTGTAACACTAAAACCGATAACACTAAACCCAAAACCCTAAATCCCAAATCCTAAACCCTAAACCCTAAACCCTAGACCCTAAATCCTAAAACCATAAACCCCAAACCCTAAGCCCAAAACCCTAAAACCTAAACCTTAAACCCAAAACCCAAAACCCAAAAAGCCTAAACCCAAAATATCAAAAACTAAATTGCAAATCGTAAACCCTAAACCATCAAACCCAAAACCCTAAATCTAAAACCCTAAACCCTAAGCCCTAAACCCCAAACCCTAAACCCTAAACCCTAAAACCTAAACACCTAAACGCCAAACCCAAAACCCAAAACACTAAACCCTAAACCTTAAACCCCAAACCCTAAACCTTAAACCCTAGACCCTATAAACCCTAAACCCTAAGCCCTATGCCCAAACCCTAAGCCCAAACCCAAAACCTTAAACCATAAACCCAAAACCCTAAATCCTTTAACCCTAAGACACTAAACCCTAAACCCTAAAACCCTTAAACCCTAAACCCTAAACCGTAAATCCAAAACCCTAAACCCTAAACCCTAAACCATAAAACCTAAACCCAAAAACCTAAAAACCCAAACCCTAAAACGTAACTCTTAACCCTAAACCCAAAACCCTAGACCCTAAACCCTAAAACCTATACCCGAATACCCAAACCCTACACCATAAACCCAAAACCCTAACAACTAAACCATAAACCCTAAACCCAAAACCCTAAACCCTAAAACCCTAAACTCTAAACCCGAAACCCTAACCCCAAACCCTAAATCCTAAACCAGAAACCCTAAACCCTAAACCCCCCACCCTAAACCCTAAACCATAAACCCTATAACCCCAAACCTTAAAAGTAAAACCCCAAACCCTAAACCCAAAACCCTAAAACCCAAAATCCTAAAACCTAAGCCCAAAACCCTAAACCTTAAATACTAAACACTAAACCCTAAACTCGAAAGCCAAAACCCAAAACCCAAAACCCAAAACCCTAAACCCCAAATCCTAAACCCTAAACCCTAAACCCTAAACCTTAAACCCTAAACCTTAAACACTAAACCCTAAACCCTAAACCCTAGACCTTAAAAACCTTAAACCCTAAACTCAAAACCCAAAGCAAAAAACACTAAAACCTAAACCCTAAACCATAAATACTAAACACTAAACCCTAAACGTGAAACCCAAAACCTGAAATCCTAAACCCTAAGCCCCAAATCCTAAACCCTAAACCCTAAACACTACATCCTAAACCCTAAACCCTAAACTCAAAACCCAAAACCCAAAACCCTAAACCCTAAACCCTAGACCTTAAAAACCCTAGACCCTAGACCTTAAAAACCCTAAACCCTAAATGCAAAACCCAAAGCCCAAAACTTAAAACATAAACCCAAAACGTAAACCCCTAAAACCTAAACACTAAACCCTAAATACTAAACACTAAACCCCAAACACGAAACATAAAACCCTAAAACCCTAAATCCAAAAACCTAAACCCTAAACCCTAAACCCTAAACCCTAAACTCTAAACCCTAAACCCTAAACGCTTAAACCTAAACTTTAAAACTTAAACACCTAAACCCTAAACACATAACCCTAAACCCTAAACTGCAAACCCTAAAGGCAAAACCCTAAACCCTAACCCTAACCCTAAACCCGAAACCCTAAACCATAAACCCTAAACCCTTGACCCCAAAAACCCCAAACTCTAAACCCCGAACCCTAACCCCAAACCCTAACCCCAAACCCTAAATCCCGAACGCGAAACTCTAAACCATAAACCCAAAACCCAAAACCAAAAACCTAAAACCTAAACTTTAAACCTTAAATACTAAACACTAAACCCTAAACCCAAAACCCAAAACACCAAATCCTAAACCCTAAACCCTAAACACCAAACCCTAAACCCTATAACCCTAAACCCTAAACAGAAAACCCCAAACCCTAAACCCAAAACCCTAAAACCCGAAATCCTAAACCCTAAGCCCAAAACCCTAAATACTAAACACTAAACCCTAAACCCGAAACCCAAAACCCAAAACCCTAAACCCCAAATCCTAAACCCTAAACCCTAAACACTAAATCCTAAACCCAATAACCCTAAACCCTAAACTCAAAACCTAAAACCCAAAACCCTAAAACGTATACACCAAATCGTAAATACTAAACACTATACCCTAAACCCAAAACCCAAAACACCAAATCCTAAACCCTAAACCCTAAACACTAAACCCCAAACCCAAAACCCTATAACCCCAAACCCTAAACGGAAAACCCCAAACCCTAAACCCAAACCCCAAACCCTAAACCCTAAACCGAAAACCCTAAACAATAGACCATAAAAACCCTAAACCCTAAAACCAAAACAAAAAACCCCAAACCCTAAACCTTAAACCCTAAATACTAAACCCTAAACCCTAAACCCGAAACCTAAAACCTTAAACCCTAAACCCTAAACCCCAAATCATAAACCCTAAACCCTAAAACCTAAACCCTAAAACCAAAACCGTAAACTGTAAACCCTAGACCTTAAAAACCCTACACCCTAAGCCCAAAACCCAAAAACCAAAACCATAAACCTAAACCCTAAACAGTAAATATTAAACACTAAACCCTAAACCCGAAACCCAAAACCCTAAATGCTGAACCCTAAACCCCAAATCCTAAACCCTAAACCCTAAACCCTAAACCCTAAACCCTAAACCGTAATCCTTAAACACTATAACCGTAAGCCTTAAACTTTATACCCTAAAACATAAACCCAAAAACCTAAACACCTAAGCCTTAAACACTAAACCTTAAGCCCTAAACCCTAAACTCTAAACCCTAAACCACAAACACTAAACCCTAAACCCTAAACCCTAAAAACCTAAACACTAAACCCGAAACACGAAACCCTAAACCCTAACCCTAAACGAAAAAACCCTAAAATCCTACACCTTAAAACACTATAATTTAAACCAAAAAACATTAAACACTAAACTCTGATACTAAAATAAAAAACCCTAAACCCCAACTCCTAAACCCTAAACCCTAAACCCTAAAACCTAAACCCTAAACCCTAAATCCTAAACCCTAAACCCTAAAATGTAAACCCTCAACCCTAAACCCTAAAACGTAAACCCTAAACCCTAAACAATAACCCTAAACCGTAAACCCTAAACCATAAACCATAAAACCAAAAAAAAAAGAGACCTTAAGAACCCTAAACACCAAACCCTAAACCCGAAAACTCAAAAAACTTAAACACTAACCCCTAAACACCAAACACTAAACCCCAAACGCGAAACCTTAAACCCTAAAACCCTAAACCCTAATCCCTAAACACTAAGCCCTAAAACCTAAACTTTAAAACTTAATAACCTAAACCCTAAACCCTAAACCCTAGACCCTAAACCGTAAACCCTAAAGACAAAACCCCAAACCCAAAACCTAAACCATAAACCTTAACCCCTAAACCCTAAACCCTAAACCCTAAACCCTAAACCCTTGACCCCAAAAACCATAAACGCTAAACCCTAAATCCTAACCCGAAACCCTAACCCCAAACCCTAAATCCCAAACTCGGAATCGTAAACCTTAAACCCTAAACCCTAAACCCTATAACCCTAAACCCTATAAACCTAAACCCTAAACCCCAAACCTTAAACCCAAAACCCTAAACCCTAAAACCCAAAACCCCAAACCCTAAGCCCTAAACCCTAAAACCTAAACCTAAACCAAAAACCCTAAACCCTAAATACTAAACTCTAAACCGCAAACCAAAAACTCTAAACCCTAAAACCCCAAATCCTAAACCCCAATCCCTAAATCTAAAACCCTAAAGCCTAAGCCCTAAACCTTGAACCCTAAACCCTAAAACCTAAGCCCTAAAACCTAAACACATAAACCCCAAACCCAAAACCCAAAACCCAAAACCCTAAACCCTAAACGCTAAACACTAAACCCTAAGCCTTAAACCCTAGACCCCAAAAGCCCTAAACCCTAAACCCTAAATCCAAGACCCTAAACACTAAACCCAAAATCCAAAACCCTAAATTCTAAAACCTAAACACTAAACCTTGAACCCAAACCCTAAACCCTAAACCCTAAAACCATAAACTCAAAAACAAAAAACCCTAAACCCTAAAATCCTAAATCCTAAACCCAAAACCTTAAATCCAAAACCTTAAACGCTAAACACTAAACCCTAAACCCTAAACCCTAAACCCAAAAACTTAAACCCTAAACCGTAAACCCTAAACCCTAAAACGCTAAACTCTAAACCCTAACCCCTAAATCCAAAACCCTAAACCCTAAACCCTACACCCTAAATTCTAAATACTAAACCCTAAACCCTAAACACTAAACCAAAAAACCTAAACCCTAAACCCTAAAACGCTAAACTCCAAACCTTAAACCCAAAATCCACAACCCTAAACCCTAAACCCTACCCCCTAAACTCTATACACTAAACCCTAAACCCTAACCCACAACCCTAAACCATAAACCATAAACCCAAAACCGTAAACCCTAAAGACTAAACGCTAAACCCTAACCCTAAACCCTAAACCCTAAGCCCTAAACCCTAAATCCTAAACCACAAACCCTAAACACTAGACCCCAAAAACCCTAAACGCTAAACCATAAACCCTAACCCCAAACCCTAAACCCTAAACCCGAAAACCTAAACCCCATAAACCTAAAACCTCAACCCTAAACCCTAAAGCCCAAACCCTATAACCCTAATGCCTATAACCCTAAACCCTAAACCCAAAACCTGAAACCCTAAACCCAAACCCCAAACCCTAAACCCCAAACCCCAAACCCCAAACCCTAAACCCTAAACCTAAACCTTAAACCTAAAACCCAAAACCCAAAACCCTAAACCCTAAATATTAAAAACTAAACCATAAATCGTAAACCCTAAACCATAAAACCCTAAACCCTAAAACCCTAAACCTCAAACCCAAAACCCAAAATCTAAAACCCTAAACCCTAAGCCCTAACCCCAAACCCCAAACCCTAAACCCTAAACCCTAAAACCTAAACACCTAAACGCCAAACCCAAAACCCAAAACATTAAAACCTAAACCCTAAACCCCAAACCCTAAACCATAAACCCTAGACCTTAAAAACCCTAAACCCAATGCCCAAACACCAAGCCCAAACCTAAAACCCTAAACCGTAAATCCCCTAACCCTAAAACACTAAACCCTAAACCCTAAACCCTAAACCCTAAACCCTAAACCCTAAATCCAAAACCCTAAACCCTAAACCCTAAACCCTAAACCATAAAACCTAAACCCAAAAACCTAAACACCCAAACCCTAAACCTTTAACCATAAACCCTAAACACTAAACCCTAAAACCTAACTCTTAACCCTAAACCCTAAACCCTAAACCTTAAACCCTAGATCCTAAACCCAAAAACCTAAACGCCTAAACCCGAATACCCAAACCCTACGCCATAAACCCAAAACCCTAACCACTAAACCCTAAACCCTAAACCCAAAACCCTAAACCGTAAACCCTATAACCCTAAACTCTAAACCCCAAACCCTAACCCCAAACCCTAAATCCTAAACCCAAAACCCTAAACCCTAAACCCTCCACACTAAACCCTAAACCATAAACCCTATAACCCCAAACCTAAAAATTAAAACCCCAAACCCTAAACCCAAAACCCTAAAACCCAAAATCCTACACCCTAACCCCAAAACCCAAAAGCCTAAATACTAAACACTAAACCCTAAACTTGAAAGCCAAAACCCAAAACCCAAAACCCTAAACCCCAAATCCTAAACCCTAAACCCTAAACCCTAAACCCTAAACCTTAAACACCAAACCCTAAACCCTAAACGCTAGACCTTAAAAACCCTAAACCCAAAACTCAAAACCCAAAACAAAAAACACTAAAACCTAAACCCTAAACCATAAATACTAAACACTAAACCCTAAACCCGAAACCCAAAACCCTAAACCCCAAATCCTAAACCCTAAACCCTAAACCCTAAACACTAAATCCTAAACCCTAAACCCAATAACCTTAAACCCTAAACTCAAAACCCAAAACCCAAAACCCTAAAACCTAAACCCTCAACCACAAATACTAAACACTAAACCCTAAACCCAAAACCCAAAACACCAAATCCTAAACCCTAAACCCTAAACACTAAACCCCAAACCCAAAACCCTATAACCCTAAACGGAAAACCCCAAACCCTAAATCCTAAACCCAAAGCCTAAAACCCTAAACCCTAAATACAAAACACTAAACACTAAACTCGAAACCCAAAACTATAAACCCTAAACCCAAAACCCCAAATCCTAAACCCTAAACCCTAAACTCTAAACCGTAAACCCAAAACCTTAAACACTAAACCCTAAACCCTAAACCCTAAAACCTAAATTGTAAAACCTAACCCCTATAACTTAAAAACCCCAAACCGTAACTCAAAACCCAAAACGCAAAACCCTAAAACCTAAACCCTAAACCCTAAATATAAAACACTAAACTCTAAACCCGAAAACCAAAACCCCAAACCCTAAACCCTAAACACTACACCCTAAATCCTAAACCCTAAACCTTAAACCATAATCCCTAAACCCTATAACCCTAAACCTTAAACTCTAAGCCCTTAAACATAAACCCGAAAGCATAAACACCTAAACCCTAAACACTAAATCCTAAACCCTAAACCCTAAACCCTAAACCCTAAAAAATAGACCATAAAAATCTTAACCCAAAACCCTAAACCCCAAACCCAAAATCCTAAAATCCAAACCCTAAACCCTAAATACTAAACATTAAACCCTAAACGCCAAACCCTAACCCCAAACCCTAAACCCTAAAAAACTATAATTTAAATAATAAAACTCTAAACACTACCCCCTGATCCGAAAATCATAAATCCTAAACCCCAAATCCAAAACTGTAAACCCCAAACCCAAAAACCTAAACCTTAAACCCTATACCCTAAACCATAAACCCTAAAATCAAAACCCTGAACCCCAAACCCTAAACACTAAAGCCTAAACCGTAACCCCTAAACCCTAGACCTTAAAAACCCTAAACCCTAAACCCAAAACCCAAAACCCTAAAACCTTAACCTTAAACCCTAAATACTAAACACTAAACGCTAAACCCAAAACCCAAAACCCAAAACCCAAAACCCCACACCCTAAACCCTAAACACTAAAACACTAAATCCTAAATCTGAAACCCAAAACCCAAAACCCTAAACCCTAAACCCCAAACCCCAAACCCTAAAACCTAAACACCTAAACCCTAAACCCTAAACCCTAAACATTAAACATTAAACCCCAAACCCTAAACCATAAACACTAAATAATAGACTTTAAAAACCCTAAACCTTAAACCCTAAACCCTAAACCAAAAACCCTAAACCCTACATACTAAACACAAAATCCTAAACTTGAAACCCTAAACCCGAAAACCCTAAACCCTAAACCCTAAAACCTAAACTTTAAAACGTAAACACCAAAACCCAAAACCTTAATCCCTAAACCCTAAACCGTAAACCCTAAACACAACAGCCTAAACCTTAATGCAAAACCCTAATCCCTACACCCTAAATCCTAAATTGTAAACCCTAAACACAAAACCCTAAACCCTAAACCCTAAACCCAAAACCTTAAACCCTAAAACCTAAACCCTTGACCCCAAAAACCTTAAATGCTAAACCCTAAACCCTAACACCAAACCCTAAATCCCAAACCTGAAACCTTTAACCCTAAACCCTATATCCCAAAACCATAAACCCTAAACCCCAAACCCTAAACCCTAAACCCTAAACACTACACCCTAAACCCTAAACTTGAAACCTTAAACCATAATCCCTAAACCCTATAACCCTAAACCTTAAACTCTAAACCCTTAAACATAAACCCGAAAGCATAAACACCTAAACCCTAAACACTAAACCCTAAACCCTAAACCCTAAACAATAGACCATAAAAATCTTAACCCTAAACCCTAAACCCCAAACCCAAAATCCTAAAATGCCAAACCCTAACCCTAAATACCAAACATTAAACCCTAAACCCGAAACCATAAACCATAAACACTAAATAATAGACCTTAAAAACCCTAAACGTTAAACCCTAAACCCTAAACCTGAAACCCTAAACCCCACATACTAAACAAAAAATCCTAAACGTAAAACCCTTAACCCGAAAACCCTAAACCCTCAACCCTAAACCCAAAAACAAAAACTTTAAAACTTAAACACCCAAACCCAAAACCCTAATCCCCAAACCCTAAATCGTAAACCCTAAACACAGCACCCTAAACCCTAATGCTAAACCCTAATCCCTAAACCCTAAATCGTAAATCATAAACCCTAAACACAAAACCCTAAACCCTAATCCTAAACCCTAAACCCTAAACCCATAACCTTAAACCCTAAAACCTAAACCCTTGACCCCAAAAACCTTAAATGCTAAACCCTAAACCCTAACACCAAACCCTAAATCCCAAACACGAAACCTTTAACCCTAAACCCTATAAACCTAAACCCTAAACCCTAAACCCTAAAATGCTAAACCCCAAACCCTAGGCCCTAAACCCCAAAACCTAAACTTTAAACCCAAAACCCAAAACCCTAAATACAAAAAACTAAAGCGTAAACCGTAAATCGTAAACCCTAAAACCCTAAACCCTACCCACAAAACATAAAATATAAAACCCTAAACCCTAAGCCCTAAACCCTAAACCCTAAAACCTAAACACCTAAACCCCAAACCCAAAACCCAAAAACCTAAACCCTAAACCCTAAACCCGGAACCCTATACCCTATACCCTAAAACCCTAAACCCTAAAACACTAAACCCAATACCCTAAAACCCTAAACCCTAAACCCTAAACCCTAAATCCAAAACCCAAAACACTAAACCATAAACCCTAAACCCTAAACCATAAAACCTAAACCCAAAAACCTAAACACCCAAACCCTCAACCCTAAACCCTAAACCATTAACCATAAACCCTAAACACTAAACCCTAAATCCTAACTCTTAACACTAAACCCTAAACCCTAAACCCTAGACCTTAAACCAAAAAAGCTAAATGCCTAAACCCAAAAACCTAAACCCTAAACCCTAAGCACTAAACACCAAACCCTAAACCCATAACCCTAAATCGTAAACCCTAAACCCTAAAACCCTAAACACTAAACCCTAAACCCTAACCCCAAACCCTTCATCTAAAACATGAAACCCTAAACCAAATAACACTAAACCGCGAACCGCAAACCCTAAACCCTAAATCAGATAACTCAAAAGCCTAAACCCAAAACCCCAAACCCTAAACCCAAAACCCTAAAACCCTAAATCCTAGACCCTAAGCCCAAAACCCTAAACCCTAAACCTTAAACCCTAAACCATTAACCCTAAACCGTAAATACTAAACACTAAATCGTAAACCATAAACCCTAAAACCCTAAACCATAAACCCAAAAGACTAAATCTAACCCTAAACCCTAAGCCCTAGGCCCTAAGCCCTAAACCCTAAACCCTAAACCCTAAAACCTAAACCCTAAAACATAAACACCTAAACCCCAAACCCAAAACCCAAAACCATAAACCCCGAACCCTAAACCCTAAACCCTAAACCCTAAACCCTAAGCCCTAAACCTTAAACCGTGGACCCTAAAAACCCTAAACACTAAACCTTATGCCCAAACCCCAAGCCCAAACCCTAAACCCCAAACCCGAAACCCCAAACTCAAAAACCTAAATCCAAAACCCTAAACCCTAAAGCCTAAATCCTAAACCCTAAACCCTATAGCCCTAAACCCTAAACCCTAAACCCTAAACCCCATGCCCTAAACTCTAAACACTAAACCTTAAACCCTAAACCCTAAACCCTAAAGCCTAAACGCTAAATCCTAAATACACAACACTAAACCCAAAATCATAAACCCTAAACACTAAACCCTAAACCGTAAACACTAAAACCTAAACACCTAAATCCTAAACCCTAAACCCTAAACACTAAACCCTGAATACTAAACCCTAAACCCTAAAACCTTAAACCCTAAACCCTAACCAAAAAATCCTGAACCAAAAAACCTAAACACCTAAACTGTAAACTCGAAACCCTAAACCCTTAACCATAAACCCTAAACACTAAACCCTAAACCCTAACTCTTAACCCTAAACCCTAAACACTAAACCCTACACCCTATAACCTAAACACCTAAACACTAAACCCTAAAACCTAAACCCTAAACCTAAGCACTAAACCCTAAACCCTAAACCCTAAACCCTATAACCTAAACACCTAAGCACTAAACCCTAAACCCTAAAACCTAAACCCTAAACCCTAAGCACTAAACCCTAAACCCCAAACCCAAAACCCTAAAGCAAAACCCTAAACCCTAAAACCCTAAACTCTAAACCCTAAACCCAAAATCCAAAACAATAAACCCCAAACCTTAAACACTAAACCCTAAACCCTAGACTCTAAATCGTAAACCCTAAACACTAAACCCTAAACCCTAAATAAACCGTAAACCGTAAACCCTAGACCCAAAAAATCCTAAACGCTAAACCCTAACCCCAAATCCTAAATCCTAAACCCGAAACCCTAAACCCTAAGCCCTATAACCCTAAACCCTCAACCTTAAACCCAAAACCCTAAACCCTATAAGCCTAAACCCTATAACCCAAAACCCAAAACCAAAAACCCAAAACCCAAAACCCAAAACCCTAAAACACAAAGTCCTAAACACTAAGCCCTAAACCTTAAACCAAAAATGTTGAACGTAAAACCCTAAACCCTAATCCCTAAATCGTAAAAAATAAACACTAAATCGTAAACTGAAAACCCTAAACCCTAAAACCCCAAGCACTAAACCAAAAACCCTAAATGAAAAACCCTAAACCCTAATCTCTAAATCGTAAACCCCAAACCCTAAACCTTAAAATTCGAACCCAAAAACGTAAATACCGAAACCACAAGCCCAAAACCCTAAACCCAAAACCATGAACCCTAAACCCTAAACCCCAAACCACCATAAACCCTAGACCCTAAAAACCCTAAACCCTAAATCCTAAACCCTAAACCCTAAACCCTAAACCCTAAACACTAAACCCTAAGCCTTAAACCCCAAACACTAAACCTTAAACACAAAACTGTAAAGCCTAAACCCTAAATCCTAAATACTAAACACTAAACCCTAAACCATAAACCCTAAACCCTAAACCCCAAACCCCAAACCCCAAACCTGAAATCCAAAATCCTCAACCCTAAACCCTAAATCCTAAACCCTAAACCGTATAACCCTAAACCCTAAACCCTAAACCCTAAACCCTAAACACTAAACCCTAAGCCTTAAACCCCAAACACTAAACCTTGAACACAAAACTGTAAAGCCTAAACCCTAAATCCTAAATACTAAACACTAAACCCTAAACCATAAACCCTAAACCCTAAATCAAAAACCCTAAACCCTAAACCCTAAAACCTAAACACCTAAACCTTAAATCCTAAACACTAAACCCTAAGCCTTAAATCCTAAACCCAAAACACTAGACCCTAAACCCTAAAACCAAAACACCTAAACCCTAAACCCTAAACCCTAAGCACTAAACCCTAAATCCTAAAATCCTAAACTCTACCCCCTAAACCCTAAATCCAAAACCCTAATCTCTAAACCCAAAACACTACCCCCCCCCTAACCCCTAACTCAAAACCCTAAAGCCTAAAGCCTAAACCCTAAACCCTAAACCTTAAATACTAAACCCTAACCCGAAACCCTAAACCTAAACCCTAAATACTAAACCGTAAATCGTAAACCCAAAACCCTAGCCCCCCAAAACCCTAAATGCTAACCCCAAACCCTAACCCCAAACCCTAAATCCTAAACCCGAAACCCTAAACCCTAAACCATATAACCCTATACCCTTAACATTGAACCTAAACCCTAAACCCTATAACCCTGAACCCTTTAACCGTAAACCCTAAACCCAAAACCCCAAACCCTAAACCCGAAACACTAAAACCCTAAATCTTAAACCCTAAGCCCTAAACCCTAAACCCTAAACCTTAAACCCAAAACCATAAACCCTAAACCTCAAACCTTAAATACTAAACACTAAACCGTAAATTTAAAACTCTAAACCCTAAACCCTAAACCCAAAACCCTAAATCTAAAACCCTAAACCCTAAGCCCTAAACCCAAAACCCTAAACCCCAAACCCTAAATCCTAAAACCTAAAACATAAACACCTAAACCCCAAACCAAAAACCCTAAACCCTAAACCATGAACCCTAAACCTTAAACCCTAGACCCTAAAAACCCTAAACCCTAAATCTTAAGCCCAAACCCCAAGCCCAAACTCTAAACCCTAAACCCGAAACCCCAAATCCTAAACCCTAAATCCAAAAACCTAAACCCTAAACCCTAATCCTAAACTTTAACCCTATAACCCTAAACCTTAAACCCTAAACCCCAAACGCTAAACCTTAAACCCTAAACCAAAAACCTTAAAGTCTAGACCCTAAATCCTAAATACTAAACACTAAATCCTAAACCATAAACCCTAAACCCAAATTCCAAAACCCTAAACCCTAAACACTTACCCTAAACCCTAAAACCTAAAAACCCAAACCCTAAACCCGAAAACCTAATCCTTAAAACCTAAACCCTAAACCATAAACAAAAACCCTAAACCATAAACCCAAAAACCAAAAACCCTAAAACACTAAACCCTAAACCCTAAAACCATAAACCCTAAACCCTAAACCCAACATCTAGAACCAAAAACCCTAAACCTTCAACCCGAAACCTTAAACCATAAAACCAAAACCTAAAAACCAAAACACCTAAACCCTAAACCCTAAAACCTATACCCTAAACCCTAAACCCTAAACCATAAACCCTAAAAACTAAACCCTAAACCCTAAACCCTAAACCCTAAACCCTAGACTTTAGACCCTAAACCCAAAATCCAAAACCCTAAACCCTAAACCCTAAACCCTAAACACTAAGCCCTATAACATAACCGTAAACCCAAAACCCTAAACACTAAACCCTAAACCGTAATCCTAAACCCTAAACCATAAACCCAAATCCTAAACCCTAAACCCTAAACCCTAAACCCTAAACCTTAAACCCTAAACCCTAAACCGTAGGTGCCAAAAACCCTAAATGCTCTAAACCCTAAACCCTAAACTCTATAACCCTAAACCCTAAACCCTAAACTATATAACCCTAAACCCTAAACCCTATAACCCTAAACCCTAAACCGCAAACCCTAAACCCTAAACCCTACCCCCAAAATCGAAAAAAAAAAACCCCTAAACCCTAAGCCCTAAGCGTTAAACCCTAAACCCTAAGAACTAAACCCTAAACCATAAACCCTAAAACCTAATCACTGAAACCCCAAACCCAAAACCTAAAACCCAAAACCCAAAACCCTAAACCTTAAACCCTAAACCCTAAACACTAAACCCTAAACCCTAACCCAAAACCCTAAACCCCAAGCCCTAAACCCTAAACCTTAAACCATAAACCCTAAACACTAGACCCCAAAAACCCTAAACGCTAAACCCTAACCCCTAACCCCAAACCCTAAATCCTAAGCCCGAAACCCTAAATCCTAAACCTGATAACCCTAAGCCCTCAACCCAAAACCCTAAAGCCCAAACCCTATAACGCTAAACCCTACAACACTAAACCCTAAACCCAAACCCCAAACCCTAAACCCTAAACCCTAAACCCTAAACCCTAAATTGAAAACCCTAAACCCTAAACTCTAAACACTAAACACTAAACCCTAAACCCGAAACCCAAAAACCTAAACCCCAAATCGTAATCCCCAAATCCTAAACCTTAAACCCTAAACTATAAACCCTAAACCCTAAAACCTAAACCCTAAACCCTAAATACTAAACACTAAACCCTAAACCCGAAACCCAAAACCCTAAACCCTAAAACCTAAACCCCAAATCCTAAACCCTAAACCATAAACCCTAAACCCTAAACCCTATAACCCTAAACCGTAAACTCTAAACCCTAAAGCATAAACCCGAAAACCTAAACACCTAAACCCTAAACACCAAACCCTAAACCCTAAATCCTAAGCCCTAAACCCTAAACACTAAACCCTAAACCCTAAACCCTAAACCCTTAAACCTAAACAATAGACTTTAAAAACCCTAAACCCTAAACCCTAAACCCAAAACCCAAAACCCTAAAACCTAAACCCTAAACCCTAAATACTAAACACTAAACCCTAAACCTAAAACCCTAAACCCTAAAACCCTAAACCCTAAACCCTAAAACCTAAACTTTAAAACTTAAACACTTAAACCCTAAACCCTAACCCCTAAACCCAAAACCCTAAATCGTAAACCCTAAACACTAAACCCTAAACCCTAACCCTAAACCCTAAACCCAAAACCTTAAACCTTAAACCCTAACCCTAAGCCCTTGACCCAAAAAACCCTAAACGCTAAACCCTAAACCCTAACCCCAATCCCTAAATCCCAAACTTGAAATCCTAAATCCTAAACCTTATAACACTAAACCTCGAAGCCTGAAGCCTAAAGCCTAAACCCTATAACCCTATACCCAATAACCCTAAACCCTAAACCCTAAACCCCAAACCCTAAACCCTAAACCCAAAAACCCTAAACCCTAAACTCTATGCCCTAAACCCTAAAACCTAAACCTTAAACTCAAAACCCAAAACCCAAAACCCTAAGCCCTAAATACTAGACACTAAACCGTAAATCGTAAACTCTAAACCCTAAAACCCTAATCCCTAAACTCTAAACCTTAAACCCTAACCCTAAACCCTAAACGCTAAACCCTAAAACCCTAAACCCTAAAACACTTGTTGGCCTAATAAGGCTTACAATTCTTATTTTGATGATAACAAATCAATGATATGTTTATTATAGTTCAAGTGAAAGTTTTTCTGGAGAAAGGCAAAGCTTAAGGTAAAGCTTAAAGAAAGTGACAAAGCTCAAAAGCATAAGGAAGTCTTTGGATTACAAAGAGATCTTAAAGAACATGAGGATTAAAGATATACTAGTGAAAGCTCAAAGAAAAGATTGAACAAGACAGGCGACTGCCTTGGTTCTCGCAGGCGACTGTGAGTATTCTGTGTTGAGAGTTTGTTCTGTGACAGGCGACTACCACTCGAACGTTGGCTTAAAAACTCTTAATAGGAATATTTTTTAAACAAGGTTTTTGGATATAATTATTTTAAAATACTTGGAAATTATTTTAAGGAAACTTTGGGGCTAAGGAATTGCTTCTAAACATCTATAAATAGCGCCAATCTTCAAAGGTTTTAAACACCAAGAAATCTTCAAGCATTCAAAGTTCTCAAAGGCTCTCAAACTCTCTTGTGTTCAAACTACTGATTTGCTACTGACTTATACTTCGAAGCAAAGCTTTCAAAGTTAGAATATTTCATCTTTTGAAAGTTATTTGGTGATTCATACTAAGTATTAAGCTTCAAATTCTTTTATATTTGAATTACTTTGAAGTATTATCATGCTGATTGTTGTACTAACCTACTCTGCTGTGAGAGTGTTTTCATGTACACAAAATTTCTCTATCTTGATTCTTATTCATAAACGATTCAGGGCTGTAGAATCGTTGGACCAAATAAGGGAATATCATTTAGAGAGGCAGGCTCTAGCCTGACGGAAGGAGTGTTTTGTAATCGGTATTGTTCCACCCATCAACGGAACTAAACTAGTGAATCCTTTGGTGATTTGCCAAAGGCGAGGACGTAGGCTGGGTATAAGCCGAACCTCGTAAAATCTTATGTGTCTCTCTCTCTTCCTTACTCTTTACTTTTTCAGCAAAGACTTATAATCTACGTGTATACTTTTAATTAATTAATTCTGAGTGTTTTGTTCTTAAATAGACCGGAGGATAATTTTTGGTTTGATCAGCATTAATTTCAAAAATCAAAAGGGACTATGTTGGTTGATCAACTGAAACTTATTAATCTAAAATTTTGTTTAAAAGCTAAACATAAGGAAGAATTGTGAGTTTTGAATAAATACAAGGCTTATACAAATTCAGCAACTTATTACGAGGTGATTGAGTTTTGATTGATTGTGGATTGAATTGTTTTTATATTCAATTATTGTGATTGATTGATAATTAAGAATCAAAATTAAGATAATGTTAAAACTACCAATTCACCCCCCCCCTCTTGGGAAGCTATCCTAATTTCAATTGGTATCAAAGCCTAGTTATAGAAAATTCTTAACAAGCAGCTATAAAAAAATCTAAATGGCTAACATAGGAGTAGCTCCTTTTGGAGAGGGCCAATCCTCAACTCGTCCACCAATCTTTTGTGGACACAACTACACCTTTTGGAAAAAGAGAATGCAAATCTACCTCCAATACATGGATTGGAAAGCTTGGGAAGTAGTTGTAGATGGAGACTTTGTTCCCACCAAAATAATAGATGGAAAACATATTCCAAAAGAGAAAAAGGATATGATTGATTCAGATTATAAGATGCTTCAAATAAACTCAAGTGCTATAAATGCTTTATATTGTGCCTAAGACGCTAACGAATTCAATAGGGCAATGGCTTGTAAAATAGCTAAATAAATATGGGACAAATTAGAAGTCACATATGAAGGAACCATTGATGTAAGGGACAATAGAATAGACATGTTAACTAGCGAATATAAAGCATTCAAAATGAATTCAGATGAATCCATATCAAGTATCTACACAAGATTCACCCGCATAATTAACTCCTTAAGTGCCTTAGGAAAAACATACACCACCTATGAAATGAATAGGAAAATTTTGAGAGGCCTTCCCTCAATATGGGAACCTAAGGCTACAACAATTACTGAAGGAAGGAATCTTAAAACTACCTCCTTAGATGAACTTATAGGATCACTTCTTACTTATGAAATGGCTCTAAAAGAAAGAAATCCTGAGCCAAAGTATAAGAAATCTATTGCATTAAAAGCTTCAAGCCACAACTTAAGCGAAGAAGAAAGTGAATAAAGTGATTTGGATCAAGATGAATTAGCATTCATCATTAAGAGGCTAGGAAAGTTTTATAGAAGGAATAAAAGATTTCCTAAAAAGTTCAACAAAAGAAAAACTGAAAAGGTAGAATCAAGCAGAAAAGAAAATAAAGTAAAAATGAAGCTCCTATATGCTATCATTGTAAGAAACTAGGACATATCAAACCAGATTGCCCTTTGTTCAAGAAAGAAAAGAAGAAAAAGAAGGAAGCTATGAAGGCTATATGGGATGACTCAAGCTCCAGCGAAACTGAAAACGAATCAAGTGGACAACAAATGGCAAACGTATGCTTCATGGCGAACAATGAAGAGGTAAATTCCTACTACTCTTCAACTGAATCTAGCAATGAATCTTTGATGAGTCTTGTGATAGTATGCCCTCATACGAAGAATTACAAGCTAAATTATTTTCTTTACATAAAAGATTCATAAAAATTTCTAAAAGAAATATATCCTTAAAAGATCAAAATAAAGAACTTTTGAAACAACTTGAATCATTTAAAAGTATTGAAGAAAAAAAGGATAATTGTATAAAGAAATTAGAAGAAGAAGTAAGTAAAACAACTCAAGAATTAACCAAAACTCATAAAGAAAACTTAAGTAAAAAGGATCAAGAAATAAATGAACAAAAAAAATTAGTAGAAAATAAAGAACATGTTATATATAATTTTACTAAAGGGAAAGGTAATTTTGAAAAAATGATTGGACAGCAAAGGTTACATAGGAATAAAGAAGGAATAGGTTACAATGGTAAATCAAACAAAAAGAATAAGAAATTATACATGGGATATTTTGTAAAGGAAGCCAAACACTATGCTAGCACTTCCTCACACAACAAACATGAACATACTATTTGTTATATGTGCAAGACCAAAGGTCATGTAATGTTTGATTGCCCACTAAAAAGGAAGTATGTTAAAATACAAGGTGAATGGAAAGTCAATAATAGATCTAACAACAAAATAAAGAAAGTTAAAAGAATTTGGGTTCCTAAAACTTACCAAATGAATCCTCAATTGTAGGTATGTTTTAGGACAACATCATCAATGGACCAATGATACTTGGACAGCGGGTGTTCAAGACACATGACCGGCGATAAGACCAAGTTCACATCTTTAAAACAAAAGGATGGAGGATATGTCACCTTCAGCGATAATGCCAAAGGTAAGATCATTGGCATCGGAAGAATAGGTAATGAACCATCTATTACTATTGATAATGTATTATTGGTAGAAGGATTAAAACACAATCTTGTAAGTATGAGCCAATTAAGTGACAAAGGGTTTGAAATAATCTTTAAGAAAGAAAAATGTGTTATTTAGAATCCCAGAGAAAATAAAATTTTATTTATAGCTCTTAGGATAAATAATGTTTATTGTATAAATCTTGAAAATCTAACAAATCAAAACGTAACTTGTTTGGCAGCTATGAATGATATAAGTTGGCTATGGCATAGAAAGTTAGGACATGCTAGCATGGACTTATTATCCAAATTATCAAATGAAAACATTATGGAAAGTTTAGAACTACCTAAAGAATGGAAATATTCAAAAATTCATCCAAAAGAACAAATACTTGGAAAAACCTCAAAAGGTATAACCACTCGAGCTTCTTTGAAAAATATTTGCAATCATTATGCCTTTTTATCTCAAGAAGAACCCAAAAATATTGATGAAGCTTTAAAATATGACTCTTGGATTATAGCTATGCAAGAGGAACTAAATCAATTTGAAAGAAGTTAAGTATGGGAACTTATACCAAAACCCAAAGACAAATCAATCATAGGAACTAAATGGGTGTTTAGAAATAAAAAGGATGAAGATGGAGTTGTTGTAAGAAATAAAGTTAGGCTAGTAGCTCAAGGATATAATCAAGAAGAAGGTATTGATTACGATGAAACTTTTGCCCTTGTAGCAAGAATGGAAGCAATTAGGATGCTCTTAGCTTATGCAGCCTATAGGGATTTCAAATTATATCAAATGGATGTAAAAAGTGCTTTTTTAAATGGATATATAAATGAAGAGGTTTATGTAAAGCAACCTCCAGGTTTTGAAAATTCAAAAAATCCAGATTATGTATTTTAAGTTGACTAAAGCTCTATATGGAATAAAACAAGCTCCTAGAGCTTGGTATAAAAGACTAAGCAAATTCTTAATCCAAAACAATTTCTCAAGAGGAAAGATAGATAGTACGTTGTTTATAAAAATAAAAATAAAAGACATGCTTATAGTACAAATTTATGTTGATGATATTATTTTTGGGCAACCAATGAGGATTTATGTAATGAATTTGCTAAATCCATGCAAAAAGAGTTTGAGATGAGTATGATGGGAGAATTAAATTATTTTCTAGGATTACAAATCAAACAAACAAAGAATGGAACTTTCATAAATCAAACTAAATATATGAAAGATATGTAAAAAAATTTGATATGGAAGAAAGTAAACTTATAGGAACTCCTATGAGTACTTCAACTAGTCTTGACAAATATGAAAAAGGGAAACAAGTTGATACTAAGTATTACTGAGGAATGATAGGAAGCTTACTTTATTTAACAGCAAGTAGACCGGATATTATGTTCAGTGTATGTATGTGTGCAAGGTTTCAGTCAGCTCCTAAGGAGTTACACCAAACAGCGGTCAAAAGAATCCTTAGATATCTTTTAGGCACACTTGAACTAGGTTTATGGTATCCGAAGGAATCTGAATTTGAAATGATTAGTTATTCAGATGCAGACTTTGCTAGATGTAAAATAGATAGAAAAAGCACAAGTGGACCGTGTCATTTTCTAGGACACTCTTTAGTCTCATGGTCTTCAAAGAAACAAAACTTTGTAGCATTATCCACAGCAGAAGCAGAATACATTGCTACAGGAAGTTGTTGTGCCCAAACATTGTATATGAAACAACAACTAAAAGATTTTAAAATACAATATCAAACTATTCTCATAAAATGTGACAACACAAGTGTCATTAATATTTCAAAAAATCCAGTATCTCACTCAAGAACAAAACACATTGACATAAGACATCATTTCTTGAGAGATCATGTGCAAAACGAAGATATGATGCTAGAATTTGTAAATACAAATGATCAATTAGCAGATATTTTCACAAAACCTTTATGGAAAGAAAGATTTATATTTATAAGAAGAGAATTGGGCATGCTACATAATCTTGAAGTAATTTAAACTTTGCTCTGCTTGGCAGGCGACTGCCAGGTTACTGACTTTTCAAATTCCACATAGACAGGTGCCTGCCACATTCAAGCAGGCGACTGCCTCACGGAGGGTAGGGTTTAAAACTCTGTTTTAAGTTATTTTAACTTCCACCAGGCACCTGCTCATTCATCTTCTCTCTGAAATTTTTCGTCTCTACCTTTTTTTCCATACACATACCTCTTTCAAATCAACCTGAAACCAAGGTTCTAATCCTTCCTACTCACCAAATCACAAACCTAACTTAGGGTTTCTTTGTTCTTCTCCTCCATACAAATATGCCTCGATCCAAATCCGTTGGTGTCAAAGGTTCTTCGTCTTCAACAAGAATCAATAATGATGAGGTGGAGAAGTGGTTAGTGACTCCACACGCTAAGCAACTTTTTCGGACTCAGATTGCTTTAGCTGAACCTATTTTAGGTAAAGTTCTTGACGTAACATTCTTCAATACAGATTTTCCTGAAATCATGGAACTCTTTAAGGATATTGGATGGGATAAGTTTATTACCTATCAAGCTAAAGGATATTATCCCAATGTTGTTCGAATTTTTTATGCAAATATGGAACGATGTGATAATGGGATCAAAACCAATCTGCTTGGTCAAAATGTTCATCTAACTCCCATATCTTTGGGAAAGATTCTTCAAATCAAGCCAGGGGATTTTGAGGTTCACATTATTGAGAAACAGTGGATTATGGCTCAGGATTTTACTCCTTAAGATTTTTTGCCTCTATTCATAATTAGAACTCCTATTAATTTTGGGCATCCTCCTCTTTACAAACAGCTTAATCTGAAGGCTCTAATTTTGCACAAACTCATTACAAACAACATCTTACCACGATCTGGTTCTCATGATCATATTTACTTTCTAGATTGTTTTGTAATGTGGTGTATTCTCAAAGGAAAAAAAGATGGATCTTCCAAGTTTAATTATCTAGTGGATTATCATGAAAGTTGATGCTTCTCGTATTGTTCTACCATATGCTGGGATGTTAAATATGGTTTTTTTCTCATTTTAATATTCTAACACCATCATTTAACTTCACAAGCAAGACTTATTTTCATATTTTTTCTGATACCGCTCTTAAAAGTATGGGCTATAAGAACTCTCCTCAAGGATGGTTTCATAAAGGACATAGGCATGTATCATCTGCTCCACCACCTCCTTCATCTTCCATCCCAACACCATCAGTTCAGCTTGATCCAGAAACTCCTTCATGGTTCATTCCATTTTTTAATCATTATATGACTTTCAATGATGGAATGAAATCTGGACTTGGTATTCTGCAAGAGAAGGTTACTTCTATAGAAACTCATTGTTCAAATATTGATAAGTGAATTGATAAGATTGAGCAACAGTTGGCCAGCTCCTCTAAAGGCAAATCTCCTATGAATATCAGTTCTGCTACCTCAAGTGATGATAAATCTGGTGAAAAGGAGGAAGAAGATGATGAAAGTGGATCTATAGAAGCTTCTGATTGATATGAGTTATTTGTCACTTTCATGTATTAAAGCTTTATCAGATAGTCTGTTCTTGATGTTCTAAAAGTAGTATTTTGTATTGCAGCATTTCTCTATTTTTGTTTCTCCTTTTCAATTGATGTCCAAAGGGGGAGAAATGTTTAAGAGAAGTGAGTGCAAAAATATATGTTATGGTTTGTAAAACTTGTACTTATATGGATCGTATCTTATGGTTTGTAATATTCTAAATAGATGGTTTTGTACTTGTATGCATGGTTTAGATGGCTTTGTACTTGTATGCATGGTTTATTCATGGATTATCCTTAGACTTATATGTATGGATCATACCTATAAAATTATATCATGCTTATTGATAGTGCTTATTGATAGGGGGGCCCATGAGTATTAACTCTTATTATTTTTGCTCTCGATTTGTCATCATCAAAAAAGGGGAGATTATTGGCCTAATAAGGCTTACAATTCTTATTTTGATAATAACAAATCAATGATATGTTTAATATGGTTCAAGTGAAAGTTTTTCGAGAGAAAGACAAAGCTTAAAGAAAGTGACAAAGCTCAAAAGCACAAGGAAGTCTATGGATTACAAAGAGATCTTAAAGAACATGAGGATTAAAGATATACTAGTGAAAGCTCAAAGAAAAGATTGAAAGCACAAAGATGATGGAAGAACAAGATTGAAGATCAATTAATTATTTTTTTTTAAGAATGTTCTAAATGTAAGTACTTCAAGTTAATTTCATATATAAATTGGTTTGAAGCTCTCAGAAATTCAGAAATATATATTTTTTATATTCTAAAGAATATTTTTATAAATCAATGAAAAGAAAGGATTTTTGAAAAAGAAAATATTTTGAAAAAATGAAGGGCCAGGCAACTGCCACATTAAGAAAGAGGTTTTTCAAAAAGTCAGTAGCTAAATAGGCGACTGCCTAAACCTGTCAGGCGCCTGCATGAACAAGATAGGCGACTGCCTTGGTTCTCGCAGGCGACTGCGAGTATTCAGTGTTGAGAGTTTGTTCTGTGACAGCCAATTGCCACTCGAACGTTGGCTTAAAAACTCTTAACAGAAAGATTTTTTAAACAAGGTTTTTGGACATAATTATTTTAAAATACTTGAAAATTATTTTAAGGAAACTTTGGGGCTAAGGAATTGCTTCCAAACATCTATAAATAGCCCCAATCTTCAAAGGTTTTAAACACCAAGAAATCTTCAAGCATTCAAAGTTCTCAAAAGCTTTCAAACTCTCTTGTGCTCAAACTACTGATTTGCCACTGATTTATACTTCGAAGCAAAGCTTTCAAAGTTAGAATATTTCATCTTTTGAAAGTTATTTGGTGATTCATACTAAGTATTGAGCTTCAAATTCTTTTATATTTGAATTACTTCGAAGTATTATCGTGCTGATTGTTGTACTAACCTACTCTGCTGTGAGAGTGTTTTTATGTACACAAAATTTCTCTATCTGGACTCTTATTCATAGACGATTCAGGGCTGTAGAATCGTTGGACCAAACGAGGGAATATCGTTTGGAGAGGCAGACTCTAGCCTGATAGAAGGAGTGTTTTGTAATCGGTATTGTTCCACCCGTCAACAGAACTAAACTAGTGAATCCTTTGGTGATTTGCCAAAGGCGAGGACGTGGGCTGGGTACAAGTCAAACCTCGTAAAATCTTGTGTCTCTCTCTCTCTCTTCCTTACACTTTGCTTTTTCAGTAAAGACTTATAATTTGCGTGTATGCTTTTAATTAATTAATTCTGAGTGTTTAGTTGTTAAATAGATCCGAAGATAATTTTTTTTCGTTTGATCAGCATTGATTGCGGAAACTGAAAGGGACTACGTTGGTTGATCAACTGAAACTTATTAATCTAAAAGTTTGTTTAAAAGCTAAACATAAGGAAGAATTGTGAGTTTTGAATAAATACAGGGCTTATACAAATTCAGCAACTTATTACAAGGTGATTGAGTTTTGATTGATTGTGGATTGAATTGTTTTTATATTCAATTGTTGTGATTGATTGATAATTAAGAATCAAAATTAACATTATTTTAAAGCTATCAATTCACCCCCACCCCTCTTGGGAAACTATCCTAATTTCAACACTAAACCCTAAACCCTAAAACACTAACCCTAAAACCTAAACCGTAAATCCAAAAACCTATACCCTAAACCCTAAACCCTAAATCCTAAAACCTAAACCCTAAGACCTAAGCACCTAAACCCTAAACACGAAGCATGAAAACCTAAACCCTAACCCTAAACCCTAAACCTGAAACACAAAACCCTAAACCCTAACCCTAAACCCTAAACCCTAAAACCCTACACCCTAAAACACTATATATTAAACACTAAAACCCTAAACACTAAATCCCGATCCTAAAATCAAATACCCTAAACCCCTAATCCTAACCCCTAAACACTAAACCCTAAAAACTAAACCCTAAACCCTAAACCCTTAACCCTAAACACTAAACTCTAAACCCTACAATCTAAACCCTAAACCCAAAAATGAAAACCCAAAACCCTAAACACCAAACACTAAACACTAAACCCTAAACCCAAAACCAAAAATCCAAAACCCTAAACACTAAACCCCAAATCCTAAACCCCAAACCCTAAACCCTAAACCCTATAAGCTTATAATCCTAAACCCTAAACCCTAAACCCTAAAACCTAAACCCTAAAACCTAAACACCAAAACCCTAAAATCTAAACCCTAAACCCTAAACCTTCAACCCTAAAAACTAAACCCCAAACACTAAACCTTAAACCCTTACAGAAAAAACTAAACCCAAAAACCAAAACACCTAAACCCTAAACCCTAAACCTTAAACCATAAAACCTAAACACAAAACCCTAAACCCTAACTCTAAACCCTAAACCCTAAACCCAAAACCCTAAGCCCTAAGCCCTAAACCCTAAACCATAAACCCTAAACCCCAACTCTAAAAGCTAAACTCTAAACCCTAAACCCTAAACCCTACACCCTACACCCTCAAACCTAAACACCTAAACCCTAAACCCTAAGCACTAAACCCAAAACCCTAAACCCAAAACCCTACAAACTTAAACTCTAAACCCTAAACCCCAAATACAAAACCCTAAACCCTAAACCCTAAACCTTAAACCCTAAACACTGAGCCCTAAACCCTAACCCTAAACCCTAAACCCAAAATCGTAAATCCTAAATACTAAACCCTAAACCCTAAACCTTAAACCAAAAACCCAAAACCTTAGACCCAAAAACCCTAAACGCTAAACCCTAAACCCTAACCCCAAACTTTAAACCCATACCCTAAATCCAAAAGCCGAAACCCTAAACCCCAAACCCTATAACCCTAAACCCTAAACGCTAAACCCTAAACCCTAAACCTTATAACCCTAAATGCTAAACCCTACACCACAAATCCTAAACCCTAAACCCTAAACCCCAAGCCCTAAACTCTAAACCCTAAACCCTAAGCCCTAAAATCTAAACACCTAAACCCCAAACCCAAAGCCCAAAACCCTAAACCTTAAACCCTAAACCCTAAACCCTAAACTTTAAACCTTAAACCCTAACCCTAAATACCTAAAACCCTAAACCGTAAGCCAAAACCCCAAGCGAAAACCCTAAACCCTAAACCCCAAACCCCAAACCCCAAATCCTAAATTCTAAATCAAAAACCCTAAGCCCAGATCCCTAAATCCTAAACCCTAAACTCTATAACCCTAAACCCTAAACCCTAAACCCTAAACCCTAAGCCCTAAATCCTAAACCCTAAAACCCTAAACTCTAAACCCTAAACCCTAAATCCAAAACCCTAAAACCTAAACCCTAAACCCTAAACCCTAAACACTAAACCCAAAACCCCAACCCTAAACCCTAGACCCTCAACCCTAAACCTTTAACCGTAAACCCTAAACACTAAACCCTAAACCCTAAACCCTAAGCCCTAAAAACTAAACACTAAACCCTAAACCCTATAACCGTAAACCCTTAACCCTAAACCCTAAACCATAAACTCTATAACCCTAAACGTTAAACCCAAAACCTCAAACACTAAACCCTAAACCTGAAACCCTAAATCCCTAAATCCTAAACCCTAAGCCCTAAACCATAAACCCTAAATCATAACCCCAAAAGCCTCAACCCAAAACCCTAAAACGTAAATTGTAAACACTAAATCGTAAACCCTAAACCCTAAACCTTAAAACCCTAAACCGAAAATCCTAAATCTTAAACCGTAAGTCCTAAGCCCTAAACCCTAAACCCTAAAACCCAAACCCTAACACCAAAACACCTAAATGCCAAACCCCAAACCCTAAACCCTAAACCCTAAATCCTAAACCCTTAACCCAAAACCCAAAACCAGTACCCTAAACCCTAAACCCTAAGCCCCAAACCCTAAACCCTAAAACCCTAAACTCTACACCCTAAACCCTAAATCCAAAACCCTAAAACCTAAACCCTAAACCCTATAACCCTAAACCTTAAACCCTAAACACTAAACCCTAAACCATAAATACTAAACCCTAAATGCTAAACCCTAAACCCTAAACCCTAAACCCTAAAACCTAAAAAGTTAAACCCTAAACTCTAAACCATAAACCCTAAACCCTAAACACAAAACCAAAAACCCAAACCCTAAACCCTAAACCTTAAAACCCTAAACCCTAAAACACTAAAATCTAAACCCCAAAACCCTAAACTCTAAACCCTAAACTGTAAATCCCAAATCCTAAACCCTAAACCCTAAACCCTAAACCTTAAACCATAAAACCTAAGCCCAATAACCCAAACACCTAAACTTAAACCATAAAACCTAGGCCCAATAACCCTAAACCCTAAACCATAAACCCTAAACACTAAACCCTAAACCCCAACTCTAAAAGCTAAACTCTAAACCCTAAACCCTAAACCCTAGACCCTATACCCTAAAACCTAAACACCTAAACCCTAAACCCAAAATAGTAAACCCTAAACCCTAAACCCAAAGCACTAAATCCTAAACCCTAAACCCTAAACCCTACAACCCTAAACTCTAAACCCCAAACCCCAAATCCAAAACCCTAAACACTAAACCCTAAACCCTAAACCCTAAACACTAAGCCCTAAACCCTAACCCTAAACCCTAAACCTAAAATAGTAAACCCTAAATACTAAACCCTAAACCCTAAACCCCAAACCTTAAACCCTAAACCCTAAACCCTAGACCCCAAAAACCCTAAACGCTAAACCTTAAACCCTAACCACAAACTTTAAACCCAAACCCTAAATCCTAAGGCCGAAACCCTATAACCCTAAACCCTAAACGTTAAACCCTAAACCCTAAACCTTTAACCCTAAATGCTAAACCCTAAACCACAAATCCTAAACCCTAAACCCAAAACCCAAAAACCGTAAACCCTAAACCCTAAGCCCTAAACTCTAAACTGCCAACCCTAAGCCCTAAAACCTAAACACCAAAACCCCAAACCCAAAGCCCAAAACCCTAAACCTTAAACCCTAAACTTTAAACCTTAAACCCTAGAACCTAAATACCCAAAACCCTAAACCGTAAGCCCAAACCCCAAGCCAAACCCATAAACCCTAAACCCCACACCCCAAACCCTAAATTCTAAATCCAAGACCCTAAGCCCAGATCCCAAAATCCTAAACCCTAAACTCTATAACCATAAACCCTAAACCCTAAAGCCTAAACCCTAAACCCTAAGCCCTAAGCCCTAAACCCTAAACACTAATTACTAAACACTAAACCCTAAACCATCAACCCTAAACCCCAAATTCAAAACCCTAAACCTGAAACCCTAAACCCTAAATCCAAAACCCTAAACCCTAAACCCTAAACCCTAAACACTAAACCCTAAACCCAAACCCTAAACCCTAAACATTAAACCCTAAAACCTAAACCCTAAAACACTAAACCCTAAACCCTAAAACCCTAAACCATAAACCCTAAACCCTAAATCCAAAACAATAAACCCTAAACCATAAACCCTACACCCTAAACGCTAAACCATAAAACCAAAACCCAAAAACCTAAACACCTAAACCCTAAACCCTAAATCCTAACCCTAAACCCTAAACCCTAGACCATAAACCCAGAACACCAAACCCTAAACCCTAACTCTAAACCCTAAACCCTAAAACCTAAACACCTAAACCCTAAGCGCTAAACCCTACAGCCTAAAGCCTAAACCCTAAAGCCTAAATCCTAAACCCTAAACCCTAAATACTAAACACTAAACCCTAAACTATAAACCCTAAACCCGAAATTCAAAACCCTAAACCCTAAACCTTAAACCCTAAAACCTAAACCCTAAAACCAAAACACCTAAACCCTAAACCCAAAACCCAAAACCCAAAACCCAAAACCCAAAACCCTAAACCCTAAACCCTAAGCACTAAACCCTAAACCTTAAACCTTAAACCATAAACCCAAAACATTAAAGCTTAAACCCTAAACCCTAAATACTAAATACGAAACCCTAAACCCTAAACACTAAACCCTAAATCCTAAACCCTAAAACACTAAACCCTAAACCCTAAAACCCTAAACCTAAACCCTAAACCCTAAATCGAAAACCCTAAACCCTAAACCATAAAACCTAAACCCAAAAATCTAAACACCTAAACCCTAAACCCTAAACCCTAAACCATAAACCCTAAACACAAAACCCTAAACCCTAAACCCTAAAACCTAAACACCTAAACCCTAAACAGTAAACCCTAAACAGTAAACCCTGAACAGTAAACCCTAAACCCTAAAACCTAAACCCTAAACCCTAAATCCTAAACCCTAAATCCTAAGCCCTAAACCCTAAACCCTAAAACTTAAACCTTAAACCCAAAACTCTAGAGCCTAAACCCGAAACCCTAAATACTAAACACTAAACCCTAAACACAAAACCATAAACCCTAAACCCTAAATCCTAAACCCTAAAGCCTAAACCCTAAAACCTAAACCCCTAAACCCTAATTCCCAAAATCCTAAACCCTAGACTGTAAATCCTAAACACTAAAGGCTAAACCCTAACCCTAAACCCTAAACCCTAAAACCCTAAACCCTCAATCACTAAACCCTAAACCCTAAAGCTCTAAACCCTAAACACTAAACCCTAAATCTAAAACCCTAAACCCTAAAACCTCAACACCCAAACCCTAAACCCCAAGCCCTACACCATAAACCCTAAGCACTAAACCCTACACCCTAACTTTAAACCCTAAACCCAAAATCCAAAACCCTAAACCCTAAACCCTTAAACCTAAACACCCAAACCCAAAACCCCAAACCCTAAACCCTAAACACTAAAACCTAAACCCTAAACCTTAACCCTAAACCCTAAACCCTAAACCCTAAACCCTAAAACCCTAAACCATAAACCATAAACCATAAACCCTAAATCAAAAACCCTAAACCCTAAACCCTAAACTCTAAACCCTAAAACCTAAACACCTAAACCCTAAACCCTAAACACCAAACCCTAAACCCTAAACCCTAAAAACTAAACCCTAAACCCAAACTCTAAACCCTAAACCCTAAACCCTAAACACTAAACCCTTAACTCAAAATCCTAAACCCAAAGCCCTAAACCCTAGACCCTAAAAACCCAAAACCCCATACCCCAAACCCTAAAACCTAAACACCTAAGCCCTAAACCCTAAACCCTAAGCCCTAAGCCCTAAATACCAAACACTAAATCCAAAACCATAATTCTTAAACCTTAAACCCTAAATCTTAAACCCAAAATCCTAAACCCTAAACCCAAAACCCAAAACCCTAAACCCTAAACCCTAAACCCTAAAACCATAAACCATAAACCCAAAACCCTAAACCCTAAACCCTAAACCCTGAAACAAAAACCCTAAAACCTAAACACCTAGAGCCCAAACCCTAAACCGTAGACCCTAAACCATAAACCATCGTCCCTAAACTCTAAATAATAAACCCAAGTCCCTAAACCCAAAACCCTAAACCCTAACCCCTAAACCCTAAACCCTAAGCCCTAAACCCTAATCCCTAACCCCTAAACCCTAAACATTAACCTCTAAACCCTAAGTTCTAAACCCTAAACCCTAACCTAAACCCTAAACCCTAAACCCTAAACCCTAAACCCTAACCCTAAACCCAAAACCCTAAACACTAAACCCTGGTCCTTAAACACTAAACAATAAACCCAAGACCCTAAACCTTAAACCCTAATCTCTAAGCCCTAAGCCTAAACCCTAAACCCTAAATGCTGGACCCTATACCATGAACCCTAACATTAAACCCTAAAACAGTAAACCCTAAATCATAAACCTTTAACCTTAAACCCCTACCCTAAACCATAAAACCAAAACCTCAAACCATAACTCGGAATAGACTCCAAAAACGGAAACAAATCATACCATCGCTTAAGAAATTTTCTGCCAGCCCAGAATAAAAAAAAATCGTCAAAGTCGGAGTTCAAACGAAGAAGTTATGCTCTATTCATTTTCATATAATCTTAAAAGTTTATCGGATCCAAAACCCTAAACCCTAAACCCTAACACCTAAATCCTAAACCCTAAAACCTAAACCCTAAACCCTAAACCTTAAACACTAAACCCTAAACCCAAAAGCCTAAACCCTAAACCCTAAATTTAAACACTAAACACGAAACCCTAAACCCTAAACCCGAAAACCTAAAACCCTAAACGCTAAACCCTAAATCCTAAATCAAAAACCATAAACCCTAAACCCGAAACCCTAAACCCTAAAACCAAGACCCTAAAACCTAAACCCCCAAACCCTAAACCCAAAACCCTAAACCCTAAACCCTAAACCCTAAACCCTAACCCCTAAACCCTAAATCCTAAACATTAAACCCTAATCCCCAACCTCCAAACCCTAAACCCTAAACCCCAAACCCTAAGCCCTAAACCCTAAACCCTAACCCCAAACCCTAAACCCTAAAAAATAAAACCCTAAACCCTAGACCCCTACACCATAAACCGTAAACCTTAAACCGTAAACCGTAAACCCTAAACCATAAACACTAAACCCTAACCCAAAACCTTAAACCCTAAACCCTAACCCCTAAACACTAAACCCTAAACCCTAAACCCTAATCCCTAACCTTTAAACCATAAACCCTAACCCCTAAACCCCAATCCATAAGCCCTAAACCCTAACCCTAAACCCTAATCCCTAAACCCCAAACCCTAAACCCGTAACCCTAAACCCTAAACCCTAAACCCTAAATCCTAAATCCTAAACACTAAACACTAAACCCTAAACCCTAAACCCTAAACCCTAAAGCCCTAAATCAAAAACCCTAAACCCTATATCCAAAACCCTAAACTCTAAACCCGAAACCCTAAAACCAAGACCCTAAAACCTAAACCCCTAAACCTTAAACACTAAACCCTAAACCCTAAATCCTAAACCCTAAACCCTAAACTCTAAGACCTAAGCCCTAAACCCTAAACCCTATACCCTAATCCCCAACCCCAAAACCCTAAACACTAAACCCCAAACCCTAAGCCCTAAACCCTAAACCAAAAAACGTAAAACCCTAAACCCCAAACCCTTCCACCGTAAACCCTAAACCTTAAACCGTAAACCCTAAATCGTAAACCCTAACCCCTAAACCCTAACCCTAAGCCTTAAACGTTAAACCCTAAACCCTAAACCCTAACCCCTAAACCTATAACCCATAAACCCTAAACCCTAATCCCTAACCCCTTAACCCAAAACCCAAAACCTAAACACCTAAACCGTAAACCCTAAACCCAAGACCATAAACCCTAAACACCAAACCCTAAACCCTAACTCTAAATCGTAAACCCTAAACCCTAAAACCTAAACACCCAAACCCTAAGCCCTAAAGCCTAAAGCCTAAAGCCTAAAGCCTAAAGCCTAAAACCTAAACACTAAACACGAAACCCTAAACTATACACCCTAAACCCTAAATTCAAAACCCTGAACCCTAAACCCTAAAACCTAAACCCTAAAACAAAAACACCTAAACCCTAAATCCAAAACCCTAAACCCTAAACCTTAAGCACTAAACCCAAAACCTTAAACCTTAAACCATAAACCAAAAACACTAAAGTTTAAACCCTAAACCCTAAATACTAAATACCAAACCCTAAACCATCAACCCTAAACCCTAAATAAAAAACCCTAAACCCTAAACCCTAAATCCTAAACCCTAAAACACTAAACCCTAAACCCTACAACCCTAAACCTAAAACCTAAACCCTAAATCAAAAACCCTAAACCCTAAACCATAAAACCCAAACCCAAAAATCTAAACACCTAAACCCTAAACCCAAAACCCTAAACCTAAAACCTTAGACCATAAACCCTAAACACTAAACCCTAAACCCTAAACCCTAAAACCTAAACACCTAAACACTGAGCCCTAAACCTTAAACCCTAAACCTTAATACATAAGCCCAAAACCCTAAACCTTAATTACCAAACACTAAACCTTAAACCCTAAACCCTAAACCCTAAACCCTAAACCCCAAACCCTAAAACCTAAACCCTAAAACCTAAACACCTAAAGCCTAAAGCCTAAACCCTAAACCCTAAAATCTAAACCCTAAACCCTAAACACTAAAATCTAAACCTTAAACCCTAAAACCTAAACCCTAAAACTTAAACCTTAAACCCAGAACTCTAAAGCGTAAACCCAAATCCCTAAATACTAAACACTAAACCCTAAACACAAAAGCATAAACCCTAAATCCAAAACCCTAAACCCTAAATCCTAAACCCTAAAGCCTAAACCCTAAAACCTAAACCCCTAAACCCTAAACCCTAAATCCTAAATCCAAAACCCCAGACCGTAAACCCAAAATACTAAAGCCTAAAGCCTAACCCTAAACCCTAAATCACTAAACCCTAAACCCTAAAGCTCTAAACCCTAAACCCAAAACCCTAAATCCAAAACCCAAACCTAAACCCTAAAACCTCAACACCCAAACCCGAAACCCCAAGCCCTACACCATAAACCCTAAACCCTAAACCCTAAACCCTAAACCCTAAACCCTAAACCCTAAAACCTAAACAC
>NW_026651940.1:0-2500 GCF_029873635.1 Malania oleifera | reverse complement strand
ACCCAAATCTGTAACACCTAAACCCTAAACCCTAACCCCCTAAACCCCAAGCCCTAAACCCTAAACCCTAAACACTAAACCCTAACCACAAATTGTAAACCGTAAACCCTAAATCCCAAACCTAAACCCTAAACCCAAAACCCTAAAACCAAGACCCTAAAACCCAAACGCCTAAACCCTAAACCCTAAACTCAAAATTATAACCCCTAAACCCTAAAGCCTAAAGCCTAAACCCTAATCCCCAACCCCTAAATCCAAAACTCTAAACCCCAAACCCTAAGCCCTAAACAGTAAACCCTAACCCTAAAACATAAAACCCTAAACCCTAAACCCTTACACCATAAACCCTAAACCTTAAATCGTAAACCATACACCGTAAACCCTAAACCCTAAACCCTAACCCTAAACCATTAACCCTAAACCCTAAACCTTAAACCTTAAACCCTAACCTCTCAACCATAAACCCTGAACCCTAATCCCTATACCCAAAACCCAAAACCTAACACCCTAACCCCTCAACCCAAAACCCTAACCCCTAAACCCTAACCCCAAACCCTAAACCCTAAACCCTAGACCCTAACCCTAAACCCTAAACCCTAAACCCTAAACTCTAACCCCTAAACCCAAAACCCAAAACCCAAAACCCTAATCCCTAACCCTTAAACCTTAAACACTAAACCCCAAACCCTAAGCCCTAAACCCTAAACACTAACCCTAAACCCCAAACCCTAAAACATAAAACCCTAAACCCTAAACCCTTCAACCATAAACCCTAGCCTTAAACCGTGAACCCTAAACCCTAAACCCGAACTCTAAACGTTAAACCCTAAACCCAAAACCCTAAATCCTATACCCTAACCCCTAAACCCTAAACCCTAACCCCTAAACCCCAAACCATGAACCGTAACTCCAAAACCCCAAACCCTAAACCCTAAACCCTAAAGACTAAACCCTAAACCCCAAACCCCAAACCCTAACCCAAACCCTCAACCCTCAACTCTAAACCCTAAACCTAAACCCTAGACCCTAAAAACACTAAATCCTAAACCCTAAACCCTAGCACCAAACCCTAAACCCAAACCCTAAACCCTAGACTAGAAACCCTAAACCCTAAACCCTAAACCCAAAGCCCTAAATCCTAAACCCCAAGCCCTGAACCCTATGCCCTAAACCCTAAACCCTAAACATTAAACCCTAGACCCTAAATGCTAAATACTAAACACTAAACCGTAAACCCCAACTCCTAAACCCAAAACCCTAAACCCAAAAATCGAAAAACGAAGGAAAAAACAAAGAAAAAAGAAAAAAACAGAAATGAATAAAGCAGAAAACATAAAAACGAAAAACGAAAAAACCCCGAGACCTTGAAAAAAACAAATCGAAAAAAGAAACAACTTAAAACAAGTAGTAAAACCCCAAAAACCAACACCCTGAAAACCACAAAAAAACGAAAAAAGAAAAATACAATGAAGAAAAAATGAAAACTAAAAACCACGCAAACCCGGAAACAAGAAAAACTTAAAAAATAAAACCAGAAACCATAAAACCTAATTAAACAATAAAAAAAGAGAAAAACCAATTAAAATCGAAATAATAAAAAAACCGCCAAAACACCTAAACACTAAATCGTAAACCCTAAACACTAAACCTAAACCCTAACCCTAAACCCTAAACCCTAAACCGTAAACCTTAAAGCCTAAACCCTATAACACTAAACCCTAACACCAAAACCCCAAACCCTAAACACTAGACTATAAAACCCTAAACCCTAAACCCTAAAACCATAAACCATAGACCCCATAAACCCTAAACCCTAAACTCCAAATCCTAACGCCAAACCCAAATCCCAAACCCTAACAAAAAAAAAAAGGAAACCCTGAAAATCGAAACAGTAGAACACTAAAACACCTAAACTCTAAACCATTAATACAAATAACCAAAAACCCTTTTTTTGTTTGTATTTGGAAACACTAAACACTAACCCCAAAACCCCAAACCCTAAACCCAAAACCTAAAACTATAAACCCTAAGCCCAAAACCCAAAACCAAAAAACCTTAAACCTTAAACCCAAAACCCAAAACCCTACATACTAAAAACTAAATCGTAAATCGTAAACCCTAAACCATAAAATTCTGAACCCTAAACTCGAATCCCGAAATCTAAAACCTTAAACCATAAGCCCAAAACCCTATACCCTAAAACCTAAAGCCTAAAACCTAAACACCTAAACCCTAAACCCAACACCTTAAATCCTAAACCCTAAAACCTAAACCCTGAACCGTAAACCCTAAACCCTAAACCCTAAGCCCAAACCCTAAGACAAAACCCTAAACCCTAAACCCGAAACCCCAAACCCCTAAACCTGTGAATGAAAACCTTTAATCCCAAACCAGACAAAAACAATCCACAAGAAAATACAAGAACATAAAAAGAAAAAAGAAAAAAGAATAGAAGCAAAAAAAAATAAAAAAAAGAGAAAAAATGGAAAAAAGAAGTGAA
>NW_026651939.1:0-65525 GCF_029873635.1 Malania oleifera | reverse complement strand
GACGACCCATAAAAACCCTAAACCCCACACCCTAAACCCTCAGCCCTAAACCCTAAACCCTAAATCTTAAACCATAAATAGTAAAAAATAGACCCAAAACCCAAAATCCTAAACCCTAAATACTAAACATTAAACCCTAGGCCCTAAACCCGAAACACTAACTCCAAAACCCTAAACCCTAAATACTATACATTAAACCCACAACCTAAAACCCTAAAACCTAAATCTTAAACCCTAAATAGTAAACACTAAACCCTAAACCCTAAAGCTTAAACCCTACATACTAAATTTTAAACCCTAAGCCCTAAACCCTAAACACTAACTTCAAAACCCTAAACCCTAAATCCTAAACCCTAGACCCTAAAAACCCTAAACCCTAAACCCAAAGCCCAAACCCCAAGCCCAAACCCTAAACCCTAAACCTGAAACCCTATAACCCTAAACCTTAAACCCAAAAGCCTAAACCCTAAACCCTAAACCCTAAACCCTAAAACCTTAAACCCTAAAACCTAAAACCTAATCCCTAAATCCAAAACCCTAAACCCTAAACCCAAAACCCAAAACCATAAATCCTAAACCCAATAACCCTAAACCCCACCCCTAAACCCTAAAACCTTAAACCCTAAAGCCTAAAGCCTAAACCCTAAATCCAAAACCCTAAACACTAAACCCTAAACCCTAAACCATAAATCCTAAATCCTATAACCATAAACCCTAAACCCTAAACCCTCAGCTCTAAACCCTAAACCCTAAATCTTAAATGTTAAATAGAAAATACTAAGCCCTAAACCCTCACTCCACAACCCTAAATTCTAAACATTAAACCCTAAGCCCTAAACCCTAAACCCTAACTTCAAAACCCTAAACCCTAAACCCTAAAACCTAAACCATAAAACCTAAACACCTAAACCCAAAACCCAAAACCCTAAATCGTAAACCCTAAACCCTAAACCCTAAACCCTAAACCCTAAACCCTAAACCCTAAACCCTAAAACTATAAACCCTAAAATCCTAAATCAAACCCTAAACCCTAAACCCTAAACCTTAAATCCAAAGCCCTAAACCCTAAACACTAAACCCTAAAACCTAAACCCTAAAACCTAAACACCTAAACCCTAAACCCTAAACCCTAAACCCTAAACCATAAACCCCAAACACTAAACCCCAAACCCTAACTCTAAACCCTAAACCCTAAACCCTAAACCCTAAACCCTATACCCTAGACCCCAAACCCTAAACACTAAACCCTAAACCCAAAACACTATAACCCTAAAACCGGAACCCTAAACCCAAAACCCTATGTCGTAAACCCTAAACCCTAAACTTTATACCCAAAACCAAAAGCCCTAAAGCCTAAAGCCTAAACCCTAAATACTAAACACTAAACCCTAAACCCTAAACCCAAAACCCTAAACCCTAAACCCTAAATCCAAAACCCTACACCCTACACACAAAACCCAAAACCCAAAACCCTATAACCCTAAACCATGAACCCTAAAAACCAAAACCCTAAACCCTAAACCCTATGCAATAAACCCTAAACCCTAAACCTTAAACCCAAAACCCTAAAGCCTAAACCCTAAACCCTAAATACTAAACACTAAGCTCTAAACCCTAAACCCTAAACCCTAAATCAAAAACCCTAAACCCTAAACCCAAAATGCTAAACCCAAAAATTTGAACACTAAAATTTAAACACGTAAACCCGAAACCCTAAACCCCAGACCCTAAACCTTAAACCCGAAACCCTAAACACGAAATCCTAAACCATAACCCTAAAGCCCAAAACCCTAAATCCTAAAACACTAAAACCTAAACCTTAAAACTCTAAACCCTAAACCCTAAACCCTAAACTCTAAATCAAAAACCCTAAACCCTAAACCCAAAACCCTAATACATAAACCCTAAGACCTAAACACCTAAATCTAAACCCTAAACGCTCAACCCTAAACCCTAAATCCTAAACCCTAAACCCCAAACCCCAAACCCTAACCCTAAACCTAAAACCCTAAATCATAAATCCAAAACCCAAAATACTAAATACAAAACCCGAAGCCCTAAACCCTAAACCCTAACTTCGAAACCCTAAACCCTAAACCCTAGATACTAAACATTAAACCCTTAGCCTTAAACCCTAAACCCTAAATCTTAAACCCTAAATAGTAAACACTAAACCCTAAACCCTAAACCCTAAACCCTAAATCCAAAACCCTAAATACTAAACATTAAACCCTAAGCCCTAAACCCTAAACCCTAACTTCAAAACCCTTAACCCTAAACCCTAAACCCTAGACCCTAAACCCTAGACCCTAAAAACCCTAAATCGTAAACCGAAAGCCCAAAACCTAAACCATAAACCCGAAACCCTAAACCCTAAACCCTATAACTCAAAACCCAAAACCCAAAACCCTAAAGCCTAAACCCTAAACCCTATTACCCAAAACCAAAAATGCTAAACCCTAAAACCTCAAATTCTAAACGGAAACCCCTAAATTGAAATCCTCAAACCCTAAACCATAAACCATAAACCTTAAACACTATAACCCCGAACCCTAAACCCTAAACCCCCAGCCCTAAACCCTAAACCCTAAATCTTAAACCCTAAATAGCAAACACTAAACCCTAAACCCAGAATCCAAAACCCTAAATTCTAAACATTAAACCCTAAGCCCTAAACCCTAAACCCTAACCCTAAAACCCTAAACCCTAAACCCTAAATCCAAAACCCTAAACCCAAAACCCTAAACCCTAAACACTAAATCCTAAATGCAAACCCTAAACCCTAAACCCTAAACCCTAAACCCTAAAACTATAAACCCTAAAACCCTAAACACTAAACCCTAAACCCTAAAACCTAAAACCTAAACCCAAAAATCCAAACACCTAAACACTAAACCCTAAACCCTAAATCCTATAACCCTAAACCATAAGCCCTAAACACTAAACCCTAAATCCTAACTCTAAACCCTAAACCCTACACCCTAAACCCAAAACCCAAAAGCCTAAAGCCTAAACCCCAAATACTAAACACTAAACCCTACACCCTCAACCCTCAACCCAAAACCCTAAACTCTAAAGCCTAAACCCCAAACCCTATACCCTAAACCCTAAGCCTTAAACCCTAAACCCAAAACCCAAAAGCCTAAAGCCTAAACCCCAAATACTAAACACTAAACCCTAAAGCCTCAACCCAAAACCCAAAACTCTAAACCCTAAAACCCTAAAACCTAAACCCTAAACCCTAAATGAAAAACCCTAAACCAAAAACACAAAACCCTAAGCCCGAAACCATATAACCCTATAACCCTAAGCCTTCACTCCTAAACACCTAAATCCTAAACCCTAAACCCTAAGCCCTAAACCCAGAAACCCTAAACCCAAAACCCTGAACCCTAAAACCTTAAACCCTAAACCCTAAACCGTAAATCCAAAACCCTAAACACTAAACCCTTAACCCTAAACCATAAATCCTAAACAGTATAACCCCAAACCCTAAACCCTATAACCCAAAACCCAAAACCCAAAACCCTAAACCCTAGACCCTAAACCCTAAACCCTAAACACTAAACCCTAAACCCTAAACTCTATAACCCTAAAACCTGAAGACTAAACCCTAAACCCTAAACCCTAAGCCTTAACCCCTAAACCCTAAACCTTATACCCAAAACCCAAAACCCTAAACCCTAAATACTAAAAACTAAACCCTAAACCCAAAACCCTAAAACCCTAAACCCTACACCCTAACCCCTAAATCCAAAACCTTACACCCAAAACACAAAACCCTAAACCCGAAACCATGAACCCTAAACACCTAAACCCTAAACCCTAAACCCTAAGCCCTAAGCCCTAAACCCTAAACCCTAAACCTTAACCCCAAAACCCAAAAACCTAAAGCCTAAAGCCTAAACCCTAAATACTAAACACTAAACTCTAAACCCTAAACCCTAAACCCTAAATCCAAAACCCTAAACCCTAAACACTAAACCCAAAATGCTGAACCCTAAATCTAAATCCAAAAATTTAAACACGTAAACCCTAAACCCTAAACCCTAGATCCTAAACCCTAAACCTGAAACCATAAACCCTAAACACTAAACACGAAACCAAAAACCCTAACCCTAAAGCCCAAAACCCTAAACCCGAAAACACTAAACCCTAAACCTTTAAACTCTAAACCCTAAACCCAAAACCCAAAATCAAAAACCTTAAACCCAAAACCATAAACCCTAAACCCTAAAAGATAAACCCTAAAACCTAAAAACCTAAACCTAAACCCTAAACGCTAAACCCTAAACCCTAAATCCTAAACACGAAACCCTAAACCCCAAACCCTAACCCTAAACCTAAAACCCTAAACCCTAAACCCTAAATCCAAAACCTTAGATACTAAACATTAAACCCTATGCCCTAAACCCTAAACCCTAACTTCAAAACCCTAAACCCTAGATACTAAACATTAAACCCTCAGCCTTAAACCCTAAACCCTAAATCTTAAACCCTAAATAGTAAACACTAAACCCTAAACCCTAAACCGTAAATCCAAAACCCTAAATACTAAACATTAAACCCTAAGCCCTAAACCCAAAACCCTAACTTCAAAACCCTTAACCCTAAACCCAAAACCCCAGACCCTAAACCCCAGACCCTAAAAACCCTAAACCCTAAACCCTAAACCCTAAGTCCAAACCCTAAACCATAAACCCGAAACCTTAAACCCAAAACCCTATAACCCAAAACCCTAAACCCTAAAACCCAAAGTCTAAAGCCTAAACCCTATTACCCAAAAACCTTAAACTATAAACCCTAAACCCTAAATCCAAAACATTAAACCCTAAACCCTAAACCATAAACCTTAAACACTATAACCCCAAACCCTAAACCCTAAACCCTCAGCCCTAAACCCTAAACCCTAAATCTTAAACCCTAAATAGTAAACACTAAACCCAAAACCCTGAATCCAAAACCTTAAACTCTAAACATTAAACCGTAAGCCCTAAACCCTAAACCATAACTTCAAAACCCTAAACCCTAAACCCTAAACCATAAAACCTAAAAACCTAAACACTAAACCCTAGCTAAACCCTAAACCCTAAACCCTAAACCCTAAACCCCAAACCCTAACCCTAAACCCTAAATCCAAAACCCTAAATACTAAACATTAAACCCTAAGCCCTAAACCCTAAACCCTAACTTCAAAACCCTAAACCCTAAACCCTAGTTACTAAACATTAAACCCTCAGCCTTAAACCCTAAACCCTAAATCTTAAACCCTAATAGTAAACACTAAACCCTAAACCCTAAACCCTAAACCCAAAATCCAAAACCATAAATACTAAACATTAAACCCTAAGCCCTTAACCCTAAACCCTAACTTCAAAACCCTTAACCCTAAACCCTAAACCCAAGACCCTAAACCCTAGACCCTAAAAACCCTAAACCATAAACCCAAAGCCCAAACCCTAAGCCTAAACCCTAAACCATAAACCCGATACCCTAAACCCTAAACCCTATAACCCAACACCCTAAAACCTAAACCATAAACCCCAAAGCCTAAACCCTATTGCCCAAAACCCAAAATGCTAAACCCTAAAACCTTAAACTCTAAACCCAAAACCCAAAATCTAAAACCTTAAACCCTAAGCCAAAAAACATAACCGTAAATACTATAAGCCCAAACCCTAAACCCTAAACCCTCAGCCCTAAACCCTAAACGTTAAACCATAAAACCTAAAAACCTAAATACTAAACCCTAAACCGTAAACCGTAAAATCTAAACACTAAACCCTAAACGCAAACCCTAAACCCTAAACCCTAAACCCTAAAACTATAAACCCGAAAACCCTAAACCCTAAACCCTAAATCCAAAATCGTAAACCCTAAACCCTAAACCCTAAAACCTAAAACCTAAACCCAAAAACCTAACCACCTAAACCCTAAACCCTAAACTCTAAACCCTCAACCATAAGCCCTAAACACTAAACCCTAAACCCTAACTCTAAACCCTAAGCCCTACACCTTAAATTTTAAACCCTAAACACTAAACCCTAAACCCTAAACCCTATAACCCTAAACCTGAACCCTAAACCCCAAACCCTAAACCCTAAACCCTAAGCCTTAAAACCTAAACCCTAAACCTTATACCCTAAACCCAAAACCCTAAAGGCAAAACCTTAAACCCTAAACCCAAAACCATAAACCGTAAATACTATAACCCCAAACCCTAAACCCTAAACCCTCAGCCCTAAACCCTAAACCTTAAACCATAAAACCTAAAAACCTAAATACTAAACCCTAAACCGTAAACCGTAAAATCTAAACACTAAACCCTAAACGCAAACCCTAAACGCAAACCCTAAACCCTAAACCCTAAACCCTAAAACTATAAACCCGAAAACCCTAAACCCTAAACCCTAAATCCAAAATTGTAAACCCTAAACCCTAAACTCCAAAACCTAAAACCTAAACCCAAAAACCTAACCACCTAAACCCTAAACCCTAAACTCTAAACGCTGAACCATAAGCCCTAAACACTAAACCCTAAACCCTAACTTTAAACCCTAAACCCTACACCTTAAATTTTAAACCCTAAACACTAAACCCTAAACCCTAAACCCTATAACCCTAAACCCCAAACCCTAAACCCTAAACCCTAAGCCTTAAACCCTAAACCCTAAACCTTATACCCTAAACCCAAAACCCTAAAGCCAAAACCCTAAACCCTAAATACGAAACACTAAACCCTAAACCATAAACCCAAAACCCTAAACTCTAAGCCCTAAAACCTTAAACCCTATACCCTAAACCCTAAATAAAAAACCCTAAACCCAAAACACAAAACCCTAAACCCTAAACCCTATAACCTTAAACCATCACTCCTAAACACCTAAATCCTAAACCCTAAACCCTAAGCCCTAAGCCCTAAACCCTAAACCTTAAACCCTAAACCCAAAACCCTAAAGCCTAAAGCCTAAAGCCTAAACCGTAAATACTAAACAATAGACCCTAAACACTAAACCCTAAACCCTAAACCCTAAACCTTAACCCTAAACCCTAAACCCTAATCCCAAACTCTAAACATTAAACCATAAATTCAAAACCCTATACCTTAAACCCTAAACCCAAAACCCTAAAACATAAACCCTAAAACCTAAACACCCAAACCTAAACCCTAAAAACTAAACCAAATACTGTAAATCCTAAACCCTAAACCCTAAACCCTAACGCAAAACCCTAAACCCTAAAACCTAAACCCTAACCCCTAAACCTTAAACCCTAAACCCTAATCACTAACTCTAAACCCTAAACCCTAAATCCGAAACACTAAACCTTAAACCCTAAACCCTAAACCATAAACCCTAAATTCTAAACCCTATACCCTATACCCTAAACCCTAAACACTAAACCATAAACACTAAACCCTAAACCCCTAAACCCTAAACACTAAAGCCTGAAGCCTAAATTCTAAACGCTAAAACCTATGCCTTAAACCCTAAACCCTAAATCCTAAAACCTAAACCCCAAACCCTAAACCCTAAACCCTAAACACTAAACTGTAAACCCTAACTCTAAACCCTAAACCCTAAACCCTAAAACCTTAACCCTAAAACAAAAAACCCAAAAACCAAATATCCTAAACCCTAAACCCTAAACCCTAAACCCTAAATCCAAAACCCTAAAACCTAAACCCTAAACCCCAAACCGAAAAAACTAAACCAAAAAAACAAAAGACCTAAACCCTAAACCCCAAACCCTAAACCCTAAACCCTAAACCCTAAACCATAAAACCCAAACACTAAACCCTAAACCCTAACCACTAACCCAAAACCCAAAACCTTAAATCCTAAATCCTAAACCCTAAACCCTAAACCCTAAACCTTAAATCCTCAACCCTAGACCCTAAACCCTAACACCTAAACACTAAACCCTAAACCGTAAACCCTAAACCCAAACCCTAAATTTAAAACCCTAAACTCTAAACCCTGAACGCTAAAACCTAACCCCAAACCCTAAACCCAAACCCTAAATTCAAAACCCTAAACTCTAAACCCTGAACGCTAAAACCTAACCCCAAACCCTAAACCCTAAACCCTAAACACTAAACCCTATACCCTAAAAGACCTAAACCCTAAACCCTAAACCTTAAACACTAACTCTCAACCCTAAACCCTAAAACCTAAACCCTAGACCTTAGAAACCAAAACCCTAAGCCCTAAAACCTAAACCCTAAAACCTAAACACCTAAACTCTAAACCCTAAACCCTAAACCGTAAACCCTAAACCCAAAACCAAAAACCTAAACCCTAAACTCTAAATACTAAACACTAACCCCTAAACCGAAAACCATAAACCGTAAACCCTAAACACTAAACCCTAAAACAAAAACCCTAAACCCTAAACCGTAAAATCTAAACCCAAAAACCTAAACACCTAAACCCTAAATCCTAAACCCTAAACCCAAAACCCAAAACCATAAACCTTAAACATTAAACCCTAAACCCTAACTCCAAACCTTAAACCCTAAACCCTAAACCCTAAAGCTTAAAACCTAAACCCTAGACCCTTAACCATAAACACTAAACACTAAACACTAAATCCTAAACCCTATAACGCAAAACCCTAAACCCTAAACCTTAATCCCTAAACCCTAAGCCTTGAACCCTGAACCCTAAAACAGATACCCTAAACTGTAACAGTAGACCCTAACCCTAAACCCTTAACCCTAAACCCGAAACTCGAAACCCTAAACCCAAAACCCTAAATCCTAAACCCTAAACCCTAAACCATTCCCTTAAACATTAAACCCAAAACCCTAACTCTAAACCCTAAGCCCTAAACGCGAAACCCTAAAACCTAAACACTAGATCCTACACCCTAAACACTGAACCCTAAGTCTTGAACCCTATAACGCTAAACCCTGAACCCTAAACCTTAAACCCTAAACCCTAAACCCTAATCCATAAACCCTAAACCATAAATACTAAACACTAAAGCTTAAACCTAAAACCCAAAACCCTAAACCCTAAAACACTAAACCCTAAACCCCAAACCCAAAATCCAAAACCCTAAAAGCAAGACACCAAACCCTAAACCCTATAACCCTAAAACATGAACCCTAAACCATAAACCCTAAACCCTAAAACCAAAGCCCTAAATCCTAAACCATAAACCTTAAACCCTAAACCAAAAACCCTAACGCCGAAACCCACAACCCTAAATACTAAACACTAAACCCTAAACCCTAAATCCAAAACCCTAAACCCTAAACCCTAAACCTTAAATGCTAAACCCAAAAAACTAAACCCTAAAATCTACACACTAAACCCTAAACCCTAAACCCGAAAACCCAAAACTGTAAAACACTAAACCCTAAACCGTAAACACTAAACCTTATACCCAAAAAACCCTAAACCCTAAATCGTAACAAAAAACCTAAACCCCAAACCCTAAACCCTAAACCCAAAACCCTAAACACTAAACCCTATAACCCCAAACCCTGAACCCCAAACCCTAAACCCTAAGCCCTAAGCCCTAAACCCTAAACCTTAAACAGTAAACCCTAAACCCTAAGCCCTAAATCCTCAATAGTAAACACTAAACCCTAAACCCTAAACCCTAAACCCTAGACCCTAAACCCTAAACCCTAAACCCTAAACCCTAACCCCAAACCCAAACCCAAAACCCTAAACCATAAAACTGAAATCGTAAACCCTAAACCCTGTAACCAAAAACCCTAAACCCAAAACCCAAAACCCTAGACCCTAAACCCAAACCCTAAACCCTAAACCCAAAACCCTAAACCCTAAACCCTAAATCCTAAACCCCAAACCTGAAACCCAAAACCCATAACCCTAAACCCTAAACACTAAATACAAAACACTAAACTGTAAACCGTAAACCGTAAACCCTAAAACCCAAAACCCTAAACCCTAAACCCTAAATTGGAAACCCTAAACCCTAAACCCTAAACCCTAAAGCTTAAACCCTAAAGTGAAAACCCTAAACCCTAAATACTAAACACTGCACCTTAAACCCTAAACCCTAAACACCTAAAACCCTAAACACTAAACCCTAAACCCTAAAACTTAAACCCTAAACCATAAACCATAAACACTAAAAAAAAACCCTAACCCAAAACCCTAAAACCATAAACGCTAAAACATTAAACCCTAAACCCTAAAACCCAAAACCCAAAACCCTAACCCAAAATCCAAAAACCCTAACCCTAAACACTAAACCCTAAACCGTAAACCCTACACCCTAAACCCTAACCCTGAACCCATTACCCTAAAAGCCCCAACCATAAACCCTAAACCACAACCCCAAACCCTAACCCGAAACCCTAAACCCTAAACCCTAGACCCTATAACCATAAACGCTAAACCCCAAACCTTAAAAACCAAGCCAGAAACCCTAAACCCTAAATGATAAACCCTAAACCATAAACACTAAACCGTACACCCTAAACCCTAAACCCTAAATCCAAACCCCTAAAGCCTAAAGCCTAAAGCTTAAACCCTAAACCAAAAAACCAAAACTGTAAAACATAAAAACCTAAACCCTAAACCCTAAATCCTAAACCCTAAACCCTAAATCCTAAACACTAAACACTAAAACTTAGCCCAAAAACCCCAAACCCTAAACCCAAAAACACAAAACTTTAAACCCAAAAACCCTAAACCCAAAACCATAAACCCTAATCTCTAAATCCAAAAAGCTAAACCCTAAACCCTAAATGCTAAACCCTAAACCCTAAAACCGAAACCCTAAACCCTAAACCTTAAACCCTAAACCCTAAACCCTAAACCCTAACTCTAAACCGTAAACCCGAAACACTAAACCGTAAAACTAAAACCCTAGAAGCTAAAAACCCTAAACCCTAAACAACAAAGCCTAAAAGATAAACCCTAAAACCTGAACACCTAAACCCTAAACCCTAAACCCTAAACCCTAAACCCTAAACCTTAAACCCTAAAACCCTAAACCCTAAACCCTAAAACCTAAACTCTAAAACCTAGACACCTAAACCTTAAACCATAAACCCTCAAACCTAACCCTTAAAACATAACCACCAAAACCCTAAATCGAAAACCCTAAAAGCTAAGCCCTAAACCCTAAATACAAAAGACTAAACCCTAAACTATAAACTCGAAACCTAAGACCCTAAAACCCTAAACACTAAATGCTAAACTCGAAACCCAAAACCCTAAACCCTAAACCTTAGACCTTAGACCCCAAAAACCCTAAATGCCAAACCCTAACCCCAAACCCAAACCCCAAACCGTAAGGCCTACACCCTATAACCCTAAACACTAAAGTATAAACCTTAAACCCTAAACCCTAAACCCTGAAACCCTAAACCCTCAACACTAAAGTGTAAACCTTAAACCCTAAACCCTAAACCCTAAACCCAAAACCCAAAACCCTAAACCTAAAACACAAAACCCTAAACCTTTACCCTAAACCCTAAACCCTAAACCCTAAGCGCTAAACCCTAATCCCTAACCCCTAAACTCTGAAACCTAAACCTCAAACCCTAAGCCCTAAACCCTAATCATAAGGCCTAAAGCCTAAACCCTAAAACATAAAACCCTAAACGCTAAACCCTAAACACGAAACCCTAACCCTAACACTAAACCCTAAACCGAAGACCCTAACCCTAACCCTAATCCCAAACCAAAAACTCTAAACCCTAAACCCTAAACACTATACCTTAAAAACCCTAAACCCTAACCCCAAACCCAAACCCAAAACTCTAAACCCTAAACCCGAAACCCTAAACCCTAAACACTGTAACCATAAACCCCAAACCAAAAACCCAAAACCCAAAACCCTAAACACTAAACCCTAAACCCTAAACCCTAAAACCCTAAACCCTAAACCCTAAACCCTAAAACCCTAAAACCCTAAACCCTAAACCCAAAATGCTAAATCTAGAACCCTAAACCCTAAACCCTAAGCCTTAAAACCTAAACCCTAAAACCTAAACACCTAAACCCTAAACCCTAAACCAAACCCTAAAGACTAAATCCTAAACCCTAAACCCTAACCCCCAAACCATAAACCCTAAACCCTAAACCCCAAACCCTAAACCCTATACCCTAAAAACCGTAAACCCTAAACCATAGACCCTAACCCCAAACCCAAACCCAAAACCCTAAACTCTAACACCAAAACCGTAAACCCTAAACCCTATAACCATATACCCAAAAACCCAAAACCCAAAACCCAAAACCCAAAACCCTAAGCCCTACATCCTAAACCCTAAAGCTTAAACCCTATACACAAAACCCTAAACTCTAATCCCTAAATACTAAACATTAAACCCTAAACCCTAAACCATAAAACCTAAACCCTAAAACCTAAACAACAAAACCCTAAACCCTAAACCCTAAACCATAAACACTAAACACTAAACGCTAACCCTAAACCCTAAAACCCTAAAGCCTAAAACACTAAACCCTAAACCCTAAAACCCTGAACCCTAAACCCTAAACCCAAAATCCAAAAAACCTATCCCTAAACACTAAATCCTAAACCCAAACCCCAAACACTAACACTAAACCCTAAACCCAAAACCCTAAACCCAATACCCTAAAAACCCAAAACCCAAAACCCAAAATCGTAACCCCAAACCCAAACACGAAACGCTAAACCCTAAACCCGAAACCCAAAAGCCTAAACCCTAGACCCCATAACACTAAACCCTAAACCCCAAACCCTAAACCCCAAGCCCTAAACCCTAAACCCTAAACCATAAACCCTAAACCCAAAACCCTAAATCCTAAACCATATACCCTAAGTACTAAACACTAAACCGTACACCCTAAACCCTAAACTCTAAATACAAAACCCTAAAGCCTAAACCGTAAAGCCTAAAGCCTAAACCCTAAAACCTAGACCGTAAAACCTAAAAACCTAAATCCTAAACCTGAAACCAAAAAATAATTAACTCTAAACCCTCAATCCCTGAACCCTAAACATTAATTCCTAAATCCAAAACGCAAAACCCTAAACCCTAAACCCTAAACCCTAAAATTGAAACCCTAAACCCTAAACCCTAAACCCAAAACCCTAACGCTAAACCCTAAACCCTAAACCATAAACCCTAAAACCTAAACCCTAAACATAAACACCTAAACCCAAAAACCTAAGCCCTAAAACCTAAACCCTAAAACCAAAACACTTAAACCTTAAACACTAAACCCTAAACCCAAAACCCAAAAAGCTAAACACTGAACCCGAAATACAAAACACTAAACCCTAAACTTTAAGCCCCAAACCCTAGACCCTAAAACCCTAAACACTAAACACAAAACCATAAACCCTACACCCTAAACCCCAAACCCTAAACCTTAGACACAAAACCTTAAACCCTAGACCCCAAAAACATTAAACACTAAACCATAAACTTTAACCCCAAACCATAACCCCCAACCCTAAACCCTAAACCCGAAACCCTAAACCGTAAACCCTATGACCCTAAACACTAAAGTATAAACCTTAAACCCAAAACCCAAAACCCTAAACCCAAAAACCCTAAACCCTAAACCCTAAGCCCTAAGCCCTAATCAAAAAACCTTAAACCCAAAGCCCATAACCCTAAACCCTAAACCCTAAACACTAAATACTAAACCGTAAACTCTAAACCCTAAACCCTATAACCCTAAACCCAAAACCCTCAACCCTAAATTCAAAACCCCAAACCCTAATCCCTAAACAATAAACCCTAAATTCAAAACCATAAACCCTAATCCCCTAACCCTAAACCCTAAAACCTAAACCCTAAAAACTAAACACCTAGACCCCGAAACCTAAACCCTAAATACTAAACCCTAAACCCTAAACCTTAGACCCTAAAAACACTAAACCCTAAGCCCAAACCCTAACCCTTAAACCTAAAAGCCTATAACCCTAAACCCTAAACCCCAAAGACAAAAACCCTAAACCCTAAACCCTAAACACAAAAACACTAAACCCTAAACCCTAAACCTTAAATCCAAAACCCTAAAACCTAAAACCTAAACCTAAAACCCCAAACCCTGTAACACTAAACCCTAAACCCTAAATCCTAGGCCCTAAACACAAAACCTCAAACCTTAAACCCTGAACCAAAACCCTAAAGCCTAAAGCCTAAACCCTAAATACTAAACATTATACCCTAAACCCCAAAACCCAAACCCTAAATCCAAAACCCTTAATCCTAAACCATTAAGCATAAACCCAAAAACCTAAACCCTAAACCCCAAACCCCAAACCCTAAACCCTAACTCTAACCACTAAACACAAAACCCTAAACCTAAACCCGAAACCCTAAACCTTAAACCGTAAAACAGAAAACACTAAACCCAAATCCCTAAAGCATAAACTCAAAAACCTAAATGCCTAAACCCTAAACCCTAAACCCTATAACCCTAAATACTAAACCCTAAAACACTTAACCCAAAATCCTAAACCCTAAACACTACACCCTAAACCCTAAACCCTAAACCCTAGACCCTAAACCTTATGCCCCAAACCCTAAACCCAAAACCCTAAGCATTAAACCCTAAACCTTAACTCTAAACCCTAAACCCTAAACTCTAAACCCTTAACCCTAAATCCTAAGCTCAAAACCCTAAACCCTAGACCCTAAAAACCCTAACCCCAACACCCCAATCCCTAAAACGTAAACACCTAAGCCCTAAACCCTAAACCCTATACACTAAACACTAAACACTAAACACTAAACACCTAAACCATAAACCCTAAACCCTTAAACTGAAAAAACAAAATATTAAACCCAAAACCCTAAACCCTAAACCCTAAGCCCAAAGCCCAAACCCAAAACCCTAAACCCTAAACTCGAAACCCTAAACCCTACACCATAAACCCTAAACCATAAACCCTAAACACTAAACACTAGACCCTAACCCTAAACCCTAAACCCTAAACCTTAAACCCCAGACCCTAAACCCTAAACCCCAAACCCTAAACCCCGAACCCTAAACTTTAAACCCTAAACCCGAAACACTATACCCTAAACCCTAAACCCTAACCCAGAACCGTAAACCGTAAACCCTAAACCCTAAAACCCTAAACATGAAACCCTAAACCTAAATTCAAAACCCTAAACCCTAAACCCTAAAACCTAAAAACCTAAACCCTAAACCCCAAACCCCAAACCCTAAACCTTAAACACTAAACACTACACCCTAACTCCAAACCCAAAACCCTAGACCCTAAACTCTAAACCCTTAACCCTAAATCCTAAACCCAAAACCCTAAACCCTAGACCCTAAAAACCCTAAATCGTAGACCCCAAAACCTAAAACCTAAACTGTAAAACCTAGACACGTAAGCCCTAAACCCTAAACCCTAAACCCTAAATACTAAACACTAAACACTAAACACCTAAACCTTAAACCCTAAACCCTAAAACCTAAACCCTAAAACCCAAACAACTAAACCTCAAACCCTAAACCCTAAACCTTAAAAACTTTAAACCATAAACCCTAAGCCCAAACCATAACCCAAAACTCAAAACCCAAAATCGGAAACCCTAAACCCTAAACCCTATAACCCTAAACACTAAACCCTAAACCCTAAACCCTAAAATATTAAACCCAAAACCCTAAACCCAAAACCCAAAACCCAAGTGCCAAAATCCTAAACCCTAAACCCTAAACCCTAAAAGCATAAACCCTAAACCTTAAACCCTACAACCTAAACACCTAAACCCTAAACCATACACCCTAAAAAAAAAACCCTAAAACCTAAACACTTCAACCCTAAACCCTAAACCCTAAACCCAAAACCCTAAAAGCTAAACCCTAAACCCTATATACTAAACACTAAACGCTAAACTTTAAACCCTAAACCCTAAAACCCTAATCACTAAACCCTAAAACCTAAACCTAAACCCTAAACCCTAAAACCTAGACCCCAAAAACCCTAAACGCAAAACCCTAAACCCTAAAGCATAAAAGATAAACCTTAAAACCTAGATCCCTAAACCCGAAACCCAAAACCCTAAATCCTATAACCCTAAACCCTAATGTATAAACCTTTAACCCTAAACCCAAAACCCTAAACCCTGAAACCCTAAACCGTAAACCCTATGCCTTTAACCCTAAACACTAAACCTTAAACCCTAAATACTAAACCCTAAATACTAAACACTAAACTGTAAACCATAAACCCTAAATTGTAAAACCCTAAACCCTAAACCCTAACTCTAAACCCTAAACCTGAAACACTAAACTGTAAAACCAAAACCCTAGAATCTAAAAACCCTAAACCCTAAACAACAAAGCCTAAAAGACAAACCCTAAAACCTAAACACCTAAACCCTAAACCCTAAACCCTATACCCTAAAACCCTAAACCCTAAACCCTAAAACCTAAACTCTAAAACCTAGACACCTAAACCCTAAACCATAAACCCTAAACCCTAAAACCTAAACCCTAAAAACTAAATACCTAGACCTCGAAACCTAAACCCTAAACACTAAACCCTAAACCCTAAACCTTAGACCCTAAAAACACTAAACCCTAAGCCCAAACCCTAACCCTTAAACCCTAAACCCAAAACCCTCAACCCTAAATTCAAAGCCCCAAACCCTAATCCCTAAACCCTAAACCCTAAATTCAAAACCCTAAACCCTAATCCCCAAACCCTAAACCCTAAAAACTAAACACCTAGACCCCGAAACCTAAACCCTAAACACTAAACCCTAAACCCAAAACCTTAGACCCTAAAAACACTAAAACCTAAGCCCAAACCCTAACCCTTAAACCCAAAAGCCTATAACCCTAAACCCTAAACCCCAAAGCCAAAAACCCTAAACCCTAAACCCTAAACACAAAAACACTAAACCCTAAACCCTAAACCTTAAATCCAAAACCCTAAAACCTAGAACCTAAACCTAAAACCCCAAACCCTAAACCCTAAATCCTAGGCCCTAAACACAAAACCTCAAACCTTAAACCCTGAACCAAAACCCTAAAGCCTAAAGCCTAAACCCTAAATACTAAACATTATACCCTAAACCCCAAAACCCAAACCCTAAATCCAAAACCCTTAATCCTAAACCATTAAGCATAAACCCAAAAACCTAAATCCTAAACCCCAAACCCCAAACCCTAAACCCTAACTCTAACCACTAAACACTAAACCCTAACCCTAAACCCGAAACCCTAAACCCTAAACCGTAAAACAGTAAACACTAAACCCAAAAACTCTAAACCCAAACCCCTAAAGCATAAACCCAAAAACCTAAATGCCAAAACCCTAAACCTTAAACCCTATAACCCTAAATACTAAACCCTAAACCCTAAACACTAAAACACTTAACCCAAAATCCTAAACCCTAAACACTACACCCTAAACCCTAAACCCTAGACCCTAAACCTTATGCCCTAAACCCTAAACCCTAAACCCTAAGCATTAAACCCTAAACCTTAACTCTAAACCCTAAACCCTAAACTCTAAACCCTCAACCCTAAATCCTAAGCTCAAAACCCTAAACCCTAGACCCTAAAAACCCTAACCCCAAGACCCCAATCCCTAAAACCTAAACCCTAAAACCTAAACACCTAAGCCCTAAACCCTAAACCCTATACACTAAACACTAAACACTAAACACTAAACACCTAAACCATAAACCCTAAACCCTTAAACTGAAAAAACAAAATATTAAACCCAAAACCCTAAACCCTAAACCCTAAACCCTAAACCCTAAGCCCAAATCCCAAACCCAAAACCCAAAACCCAAAACTCGAAACCCTAAACCATACACCATAAACCCTAAACACTAAACACTAGACCCTAACCCTAAACCCTAAACCCTAAACCTTAAACCCCCAGACCCTAAACCCTAAACCCTAAACCCCAAACCCTTTAAACCCTAAACCCGAAACACTATACCCTAAACCCTAAACCCTAACCCAGAACCGTAAACCCTAAACCCTAAACCCTAAAACCCTAAACATGAAACCCTAAACCCTAAACCCTAAAACCTAAACACCTAAACCCTAAACCCCAAACCCCAAATCGTAAACCCTAAACCTTAAGCACTAAACACTACACCCTAACTCCAAACGCAAAACCCTAGACCCTAAACTCTAAACCCTTAACCCTAAATCCTAAACCCAAAACCCTAAACCCTAGACCCTAAAAACCCTAAATCGTAGACCCCAAACCCTAAAACCTAATCTGTAAAACCTAAACACATAAGCCCTAAACCCTAAACCCTAAACCCTAAATACTAAACACCAAACACTAAACACATAAACCCTAAACCCCAAACCCTAAAACCTAAACCCTAAAACCCAAACAACTAAACCTCAAACCCTAAACCCTAAACCCTAAAAACTTTAAACCCTAAACCCTAAGCCCAAACCATAACCCAAAACCCAAAACCCAAAATCGGAAACCCTAAACCCTAAACCCTATAACCCTAAACACTAAACCCTAAACCCTAAACCCTAAAATATTAAACCCAAAACCCTAAACCCAAAACCCAAAACCCTAGTGCCAAAATCCTAAACCCTAAACTCTAAACCCTAAACCCTAAAAGCATAAACCCTAAACCTTAAACCCTACAACCTAAACACCTAAACCCTAAACCATACACCCTAAAAAAAAAACCCTAAAACCTAAACACTTAAACCCTAAACCCTAAACCCTAAACCCAAAACCCTAAAAGCTAAACCCTAAACCCTATATACTAAACACTAAACGCTAAACTTTAAACCCTAAACCCTAAAACCCTAATCACTAAACCCTAAACCCTAAACCTAAACACTAAACCCTAAACCCTAAACCCTAAAATCTAGACCCCAAAAACCCTAAACGCAAAACCCTAAACCCTAAAGCTTAAAAGATAAACCTTAAAACCTAGATCCCTAAACCCGAAACCCAAAACCCTAAATCCTATAACCCTAAACCCTAATGTATAAACCTTTAACCCTAAACCCAAAACCCTAAACCCTGAAACCCTAAACCGTAAACCCTATGCCTTTAACCTTAAACACTAAACCTTAAACCCTAAACCCTAAACCCTAAATACTAAACACTAAACCATAAACCATAAACCCTAAATTGTAAAACCCTAAACCCTAAACCCTAAACCCTAAACCCTAACTCTAAACCCTAAACCTGAAACACTAAACTGTAAAACCAAAACCCTAGAAGCTAAAAACCCTAAACCCTAAACAACAAAGCCTAAAAGATAAACCCTAAAACCTAAACACCTAAACCCTAAACCTTAAACCCTATACCCTAAAATCATAAACCCTAAACCCTAAACCCTAAAACCTAAACTCTAAAACCTAGACACCTAAACCCTAAACCCTAAAACCTAAACCCTAAAAACTAAATACCTAGACCTCGAAACCTAAACCCTAAACACCAAACCCTAAACCCTAAACCTTAGACCCTAAAAACACTAAACCCTAAGCCCAAACCCTAACCCTTAAACCCAAAAGCCTACAACCCTAAACCCTAAACCCCAAAGCCAAAAACCCTAAACTTTAAAACCCTAAACCCTAAACCCTAAACACAAAAACACTAAACCCTAAACCTAAACCTTAAATCCAAAACCCTAAAACCTAAAACCTAAACCCAAAACCCCAAACCCTGTAACACTAAACCCTAAACCCTAAATCCTAGGCCCTAAACAAAAAACCTCAAACCTTAAACCCTGAACCAAAACCCTAAAGCCTAAAGCCTAAACCCTAAATACTAAACATTATACCCTAAGCCCTAAAACCCAAACCCTAAATCCAAAACCCTTAACCCTAAACCATAAAGCATAAACCCAAAAACCTAAACCCTAAACCCCAAACCCCAAACCCTAAACCCTAACTCTAACCACTAAACACTAATCCCTAACCTTAAACCCGAAACCCTAAACTCTAAACCGTAAAACACAAAACACTAAACCCAAAAACCCTAAACCCTAACCCCTAAAGCATAAACCCAAAAACCTAAATGACTAAACCCTAAACCCTAAACCCTATAACCCTAAATACTAAACCCTAAACCCTAAACCCTAAAACACTTAACCCAAAATCCTAAACCCTAAACACTACACCCTAAACCCTAAACCCAAAACCCTAGACCCTAAACCTTACGCCCTAAACCCTAAACCCTAAACATTAAACACTAAACCTTAACTCTAAACTTTAAACCCTAAACTCTAAACCCTTAACCCTAAATCCTAAGCCCAAAACCCTAAACCCTAGACCCTAAAAACTCTAACCCAAGACCCCAATCCCTAAAACCTAAACCCTAAAACCTAAACAACTAAGCCCTAAACCCTAAATCCTATACCCTAAATACTAAACACTAAACACTAAACACCTAAACCATAAACCCTAAACCCTAAACCCTTAAAACGAAAAAACAAAACTCTAAACCCAAAACCCTAAGCCCTAAACCCTAAACCCTAAGCCCAAAGCCCAAACCCAAAACCCTAAACCCTAAACTCGAAACCCTAAACCCTAAACCCTATAACCCTAAACCCTAAACCTTAAAACACTAAACCCAAAATCCTACACCATAAACCCTAAACACTAAACACTAGACCCTAACCCCAAACCCTAAACCCTAAACCCTAAACCCTAAACACTAAACCCCAGACCCTAAACCCTAAACCCCAAACCCTAAACCCCGAACCCTAAACCCGAAACACAATACCCTAAACCCTAAACCCTAACCCAGAACCGTAAACCCTAAACCCTAAAACCCTAAACATGAAACTCTAAACCTAAATTCAAAACCCTAAACCCTAAACCCTAAAACCTAAACACCTAAACCCTAAACCCCAAACCCCAAACCCTAAACCCTAAATACTAAACACTATACACTAAACACCTAAACCCTAAACCCTAAACCCTAAAACCTAAACCCTAAAACCCAAACAACTAAACCTCAAACCCTAAACCCTAAACCCTAAAAACTTTAAACCCTAAACCCTAAGCCCAAATCATAACCCAAAACCCAAAACCCAAAACCCGAAACCCTAAACCCTAAACCCTATAACCCTAAACACTAAACCCTAAACCCTATACCCTAAAATATTAAACCCAAAACCCTAAACCCAAAACCCTAAACCCTAGTGCCAAAATCCTAAACCCTAGTGCCAAAATCCTAAACCCTAAACCCTAAACCCTAAACCCTAAAAGCATAAACCCTAAACCTTAAACCCTAAAACCTAAACACCTAAACCCTAAACCATATACCCTAAAAAAAAAACCCTAAAACCTAAACACTTAAACCCTAAACCCTAAATACTAAACACTAAACGCTAAACTTTAAACCCTAAACCCTAAAACCCTAATCACTAAACCCTAAACCACAAACCTAAACCCTAAACCCTAAAACCTAGACCCCAAAAACCCTAAACGCAAAACCCTAAACTCTAAAGCTTAAAAGATAAACCTTAAAACCTAGATCCCTAAACCCAAAATCCAAAACCCTAAATCCTATAACCCTAAACCCTAATGTATAAACCTTTAACCCTAAACCCTAAACCCTAAACCCTAAACCCTAAACCCTGAAACCCTAAACCATAAACCCTATGCCTTAAACCCTAAACACTAAACCTTAAACCCTAAACCCTAAACCCTAAATACTAAACACTAAACCGTAACCATAAACCCTAAATTGTAAAACCCTAAACCCTAAACCCTAAACCCAAAATCCAAAACCCTAAACCCTAAACCTAAACCCTAGACCTGAAAAACCCTAAACCTTAAGCACTAAGCCCAAACCCTAACCCCAAACCCTAAACCCTAAACTCGAAACCCTAAACCCTAGACCCTATAACCCTAAACACTAAACTCTAAACCCTAAACCCTAAGCCCTAAAACCCAAAACCCTAACCCTAAAACCCTAAACCCTAAACCCTAAATCCAAAACCCTAAAACCCAAAATCTAAACCCTAAACCCTAAACCCCATAACACTAAACCCTAAACCCTAAACCCTAAACCCTAAATCCCAAGCCCTAAACCCTAAACCCTAAACCTTAAACCCTAAACCCTAAATTCAAAATCCTAAACCCTAAATCCTAACCCCTAAAGCCTATACCCTAAAACCATAACACCTAAACCCTAAACCCTAAATCCTAAACCCCAAACCCTAAACCATAAACACTAAACCCTAAACCCTAACCCTAAACACTAAACCATAAACCCTAAAACCCTAAACACTAAAACACTAAACCCTAAAGCCTAAACCCTAAAACTCTAAACCCTAAATCAAAAACTCTAAACCCTAAAACAAAACACCTAAACCCTAAACCCTAAACCCCAAACCCTATCCCATAAACCCTAAACACTAAACCCTAGAACTTAACTCCAAACCCTAAACCCTAGAACCTAAACCCTAAAACCTAAACACCTAAACCCTAAACCCTAAACACTAAACCCTAAACCCTAACCCTAAACCCTAAATCCTAAACCCTAAAACCCTAAACCCTAAACCCTAAACCCTAAATCCAAATCCCTAAACCTGAAACCCTAAACCTTAAACCCTAAATCCTAAACCCTTAAACCTAAACACCTAAATCGTAAACCCTAAACCCCAAACCCTAAACACTAAAATCTAAAACCTAAACACCTAAACCTTAAACCCTAAACCCTATACCCTATACCCTGAACCTTGAACACTAAACCCTGAACCCTAACTCTAAACCCTAAAACCTAAACCCTAAACCCTAAACCCTAAAACCCTAAACCCTAAATCCAAAACCCAAAACTCTAAACCCTATGCCCTAAACCCTAAACCCTAAACCCTAAACCCTAAACCCTAAACACTAAACCCTAAACCCTAAACCCTAACCCTAAACCCTAAACCCTAAACCCTAAACCCTAAACTCTAAACCCTTAACCCTAAATCCTAAACCCAAAACCCAAAACCCTAGACCCTAAAATCCAAAACCCTAAAACCCAGAACCTAAACCCTAAATCCTAAACCCTATAACACTAGCCCTAAACCCTAAACCCTAAACGCTAAACCCTGAGCCCTAAACCCTAAACCCTAAACCCTAAACCCTAAACCCTAAACCTTAAACCTTAAACCCAATACCCTAAAGCCTAAGGCCAAAACCTTAAGTGTTAGCTCTACCGTGATCCCAAGAGGGGGGGTGAGTTGGTATTTTTAAAGTTTAACACCTAGGTATTCCTCCTAACAGCACTATGTTCAAAACCCAATGGTTAATCTAGTACAAGTAATATCAGAAATTAAATAAAGCAGTTGAATCAATTACACAAGCACCAGAAAGCAGTAAAGAGAAGGGTGACACACAGATATGTTATCGAGGTTCGGCCAACTGCCTACATCCCCGCCTTGGCTAACAAGCACAAGGATTATCACTAACACTTGCTCACTTAACCGGGGGGAGTGGAACCTATACAAGTCAGGTCAATTAGCACGAGGCTGACCTCAACCTTTACACCAATCCTTACCGGGCTTGATTATCGCCCCCTCAGGCCACGCCTGGAATCACTCAGATTTACAATCAAACGGTACAATGAAATCATGCTTTCACGTAAAGCAAATTTGTACCCAAGTAATACGCTCAATCACAAACACATCAACCACATGAATATAGTGTAAGCTCAGTGATGTGCTTTTTTCTTAATCAATACTTAACATAGTGTAGTCAATATGAAGCTCAACAGTATTCAACACAATACAATCAGCGCGATGCTCAAGAATAATCAACACAAGCAATAATTTGGAATCTAAACAAAATATTTCAACAATACATCAATATTCCAAATATAATATGTGGATAATCAAACTAGTTCAAAAAGATTTGCTTCAATGAAATGAGCACAAAGCTAGTTTGAAAAGGTTGCTTGCTTGTTTGATTAAAATCTTTGCACACCAAAATCAAAGCTTTTAGATACTTGCAATGAAGTGCAATATCCAAGGCTTCCTTGGTTTAATTCCACACTAGATCTATGAATAGGAAATTTGTGGGTTAAACCTAGGCTAAAACTCCCCAATAAAAATATATATAACAAACATACAAATGGGAGAAATCACAATAACACACGAAGAACTCTCACAATCTCATATTTTATCAAAGGAGGCAAGTTTGAGAGTTTTTGGATAAGAAAAGGATTTTCAAGATAGAGAGAGTATATTGCTAATTACTTTTTCTTAATCTTTTTTCTAATCATGCAAATGAGAACATATTTATAGCCAGGTGAAAAAATATAACCGTTTGGGACAGGATGGGTATTATTAAAGAAGTCTCAAAAGATTAAAATTCAATTAGCCCGAAATAACCCTATTTTACCATGGTTAAAATAATTTTAACCGGGCGAGGTTCAGGTGGTTGAACCATAGTTCGGTCGCCTAACAAGACACAGCTAAAAAAGATGTTCAAAGAAATTCGATCGCCCGTGTCTTGGTTTAGCAACCCGAATCAAAGCCAGTAGCAAAGACTTCAAGTGCCTGGTATACTGTTCGGGTGCTCGAATTGTCGAGTTCAGTCGCTTGAGTCAGTTTTTGAACTGAAATGCTCAGTTGCTCGAGTTGGTAAGATGTCCCTTTCAAGACGTTCAGGCGGCTGAGGAATATATGAAAATTTTTAGTTCGGTTGCCCGATTTTAGGTCAACATGTTGACCTCCATTGTTCGGTTGCCCAAATTATTTTGAACTGCTAGGGTTCGGTCGCCTGTCCCCTCTGAGTTTGTTTAGGTATGTTCAATTTAGGTACAATTTTATCACACTCATATTTTATGCAATGTGTGTGTTGACCTTATAGGTCACACCCTGGTTTTGATAATGACAAATACAATTGTATTTAATAAATATCTAGTTCATGTGCAGGTTCACATTAGCATATCTTCAGTGGCACGTGAAAGCTTAAAGTTTGAAGACAATTTCATACTCTTAATTGTAATAATTTTTAGTGAAATTTGTCTGAAATAGTAATTAGGGTTCTTCGGTTTGTAATAAGCACACACATCACATGTATGATTTACTTTGTAAGCTCAAACCGAACCATGAATGAGACAGGACCTTTGGGTGGTCGACCGACACCGAATTTTTTCGATGCTTTCAAAATTGGACCCCAAGTGACCTTAGGACACACACACATTCACATATATTTGTTAGGCACTTGAATAGGAATTGTTTGGCTCAATACGGGACCGAAATGCACACTTGGTGCACCTTCAGTCGACCGAGACTTGTAGTTCAAAAGGTCCTAGTCGACCAAACCGGCCCTAGGTCAACAGTTTGACCAAGGCCCGGTCGACCGAGCCCTCATAGTTCATTTGACCCCGGTCGACCGAACCCCCTGGGAGTCAACATTTTGACCTCCCGGTCGACCGATCAAATTTGTACTCCAACTACCTGGTCGATCGAATGGTCTCGGGAGAATTCCCAACTGTCTGGTCGACCAAACCACATAGTTCAAAAGGGCCCGGTCGACCGAACCTCGGAATTTTGGAAAATCGCCCTTCCTCGGTCGACCGACCACTCAGTTCAAAATAGCCCTGGTCGACTGAGCTACTTGAGCCTCGGTCAATCGAACCATTTCTGGTCGACCGGACCTCTCGGGTTGGTCCTATTTTTACCGCGGTTAATAATTTTTTAAACAGGGTTAAATTATTTTAAATGTCATAAATCTTTTCTAACAATCCCTAATAGGTCCCCAACGGTCAAAATTTTCAGTATGTCTATATATACTCCTTCATTTGGTGGATTAAGCACTGATTAGAAAAAAGATTACGAAAATCTCTCTCAAGCCAAAATACTTATTTTTGCTTCTCATTACTCATACTCCTTTTGAAACCTACTCAAGCTTACCTTCTTCATCTATCTAAATCATTTGTAAGTGTATTGAGTATTATTGCTTAAAGGTTTGCTCTCATTGTTTAAAGTGTTTGAATCGATTTTTCTCTCGAGAGCATAACCTAAGTTTTCTTAGGAGGCTTTACTAACAAGCCTACTCTAAGAAAACTTGTGGTAAACTTCTGAGTGTTGCATTATCATTGCAATATCTTTGGAAGTTTGTATTTGTTTTGATTTGCAAGAACATATTTCAAGCTTACTCAAATATCTTGTGGAATTTATTGAACAATTTCTGAAAAGATATTTGTGCTTGTTGCACTAATCTTTGTCGTATTATTTGTACAAGTATATATATATATCATTTGCCAAAAACAAAGATTATCTATTTTGCAATCCAAGCATATACACATTCGTATGATTGACACATTCTATTGATTGATAATGTTGAGGCTTGTTTGATACTCTGTGTGAACACGCTTGACTGAATATTTTGAAGTACACAGATTATTGTTATTGACACTCTCACGTACTTGCTACACTGATAGAAAACATTGTTGAGAGTTGACATTTTTAGACCACACAGAGCTTACATTATTAAATCATCTGTGGTGTTTGTGTTTGTGTGCATTTGTGGTACAAATCTGCTTTACATAAAAGCACCCTTATATTGTACCTTGTGATTGTATATCTGAGAGATTCCAGGCGTGGCCTGAGGGGGCGGTAATCCAGCCCGGTAAGGATTGGTGTAAAGGTTGAGGTCAGCCCTGTGGTAATTTGACCTGGTTTGTATAGGTGCCGCTCCACCCGTTTAAGTGAGCAAGGTATTATGATAATCCTTGTGCTAGTTAGCCAAGGCGGGGACGTAGGCAGTTGGCCGAACCTCGATAACATATCTGCGTGTCATCCTCTCTTTACTGCTTTCTGGTGCTTGTATGGTTGTTTAAACTGCTTTATTTAATTTCTGGTATATTTACATTATTTGCACTAGATTGACCCTAGGCTTGTGAACATACTGCTGCTAAGAGGAATACCTAGGAGATAAAATTTAAAAATACCAATTCACCCCCCCTCTTGGGATCACGGTAAAGCTAACAGTGTGTATGTGCGTGGAAGCCTATGGTCTTACTATGGTCAAGTTGAGCTCACACTATACGTTGTGCGCATGATGTGCAGGTTGATGAGCATACAAGTCATACCCTAGATTACTATTACAGACCTCATTACAGATAAGACTATATATTACAACGTATATTACAAGACTTCACGGTCTTCTTCTTTCTTCAAGTGTCATCAAGGAAGTTTGGTTTGAATCTGCACAAACACTTGGTAAATATCAAAAATCAATATTTGTCCTTATCAAAACCGGGTCCGACCAATAAGGTCAACACTAAGTACTAAACACTAAACCCTAAACCCTAAACCCTAAACCCTAAATCCAAAACCCTAAACGCTAAATCCTAAACCCTAAACCCTAAACCCTAAAACCTAAACCCTAAAACCTAAACACCTAAACCCTAAACCCTAAATCCTAAACCCTAAACCCTAAACCCTAAACCCTAACCCTAAACCCTAAACCATAAACCCTAAAACACTAAACACTAAAACACTAAACCCTAAACCCAAAAATCCTAAACCCTAAATCCTAAACCCTAAACCCTAAACCCTAAAACCAAAACACCTACACCCTAAACCCTAAACCCCAAACCCTACACCATAAACCCTAGACTCTAACTCTAAACCCTAAACCATAAACACTAAACCGTAGACCCTAAACCCAAAAACCTAAACACCTAAACCCTAAACCCTAAACCCTAAACCCTAAACACTAAACCCTAAACCCTAAACCTAAACCCTAAACCCTAAACCCTAAACCCTAAAACCCTAACCCCAAAACCCTAAAACTATAAACCATATACCCTAAACCTGAAACCCTAAACCCTAAACCCTAAACCATAAAACCAAAACACCTAAACCCTAAACCCCAAACCCTAAACCCTAAACATTAAAACCTAAAACCTAAACACCTAAACCCAAAACCCAAAACCCAAAACCCTAAACACTAAACCCTAAACCCTAAATCTTAAACCCTAAACCCTAAACCCTAAACCCTAAACCCTATATCCAAAACCCTAAACCCTAAACCCTGAACCCTAAGCCCAAAATCCTAAATACCTAAAACTTAAACCCTAAACCCTAAACCCAAAACAAAAAACCCTAAACACTAACCCTAGACCCTAAACCCTAAACCCTAAACTCTAAACCCTTAACCCTAAATCCTAAACCCAAAACCCAAAACCCTAGACCTTAAAAACCCAAAACCTTATACCTTAAACCCAAAAACCTAAACACCTAATCCCTAAACCCTAAACCCCAAACCCAAAATACTAAACACTAAACCCAAAACCATAAGTCTTAAACACTAAACCTTAAACCCAAAACCCTAAACCCTAAATACTAAACACTAAACCGTAAAGCCAAAACCCTAAACCCTAAAACCCTAAACCCAAAACCCTAAGCCCTAAACCCTAAACCCTAAACCCTAAAACCTAAACACCTAAACCCAAAACACAAAACCCTAAACCATGGTCCCTAAACACTAAACAATAAACCCAAGACCCTAAACCCTAAACCCTATACCCTAACCCCTAAACCCTAAACCCTAAACCCTAAACCCTAAACCCTAAACCCTAATATCTAACCCCTAAACCCTAAACCCTAACCTCTAAACCCTAAGCCCTAAACCTTAAACCCTAACCTCTAAACCCTAGAACCTAAACCCTAAACCCTAAACCCTAACCCTTAACCCTAAGCCCTTAACCCTAAACCCTAAACCCTAAACCCTGGTCCTTAAACACTAAACGATAAACCCAAGACCCTAAACCTTAAACCCTAAACCCTAAACTCTAAACCTTAAACCTTAAATCCAAAATGCTGAACCCTATATCGTGAACCCTAACATTAAACCCTAAAATAGTAAACCCTCAACCGTAAACCTTTAAACTTAAACCCCAAACCTAACACCATAAAAACTAAAGCTTAAACCATAACCCAAAACCAACTCCAAAACTAGAAACCAAACATACCATCGCTTGAGAAATTTTCTACTACCTTGGAAAAAAAAAAGAAATCGCCAAAGTCTGAGTTCAAAAGAAGAAGTTATGCCCTCTTCATTTTCCTATAATCTTAAAAGTTTATCGAACCCAAAACCCTAAACCCTAAACCCTAAGACCTAAACCCCAAACCCTAAACCCAAAACCCAAAACCCTAAACCCTAAACCCTAAATCCTAAACACTAAACACTAAACACTAAACCCTAAACCCTAAAACCCTAAACCCTAAACCCTAAACCCTAAATCCAAAACCCTAAACCCTAAACTCAAAACCCTAAACCCAAAAACCAAGACCCTAAAACCTAAACCCCTAAACCCTAAACCCTAAACTCTAACCCCTAAACACAAAACCAAAACCCAAAACCCTAATCCCCAACCCCTAAACCCTAAACCCTAAACTCTAAACGCCAAACCGCAAACCCTAAACCCTAAACCCTAAACCCTAACCCTAAACCGTAAACCCAAAAACATAAAACCCTAAACCCTAGACCCTTACACCATAAACCCAAAACCTTAAACCGTAAACCCTAAAACCTAAACCCTAAACCCTAAACCTTAAACCCTAAACCCTAAACCCTAAACCCTAACCCCAAAACCCTAAACCCTTAACCCTAAACCCTAATCTCTAACCCCTAAACCCTAAACCCTAAACCCTAACCCCTAAACCCAAAGCCCTAAACCCTAAACCTTAGCCCTAAATCCTAAACCCTAAACCGTAAATCGTAAACCCTCAACCCTAGTCCCTAAACACTAAACAATAAACCCAAGACCCAAAACCTTAAACCCCAAACTCTAAGCCCTACACATAAAATCCTAAATCCCATATGCTGAACCCTATACCATGAACCCTAACATTGAACCCTAAAATAGTAAGCCCTAAACTTTAAACCTTTAAAGTTAAAACCAAAACATAAAACCATAAAACTAAACCTTAAACCACAACCCGGAACTTACTCTAAAATCAAAAACCAATCATACCATCACTTCATAAACTACCGTCTACCCAAGAATAAAAGATTAAAAAAAAAAACGATGAATCCGGAGTTCAAACAAAGAAGTTATGCCCTTTTCATTTATCTATAATCTTAAAAGTTTATCGAACCCAAAACCCTTAACCCTAAACCCTAAACCCTGAACCCTAAGACCTAAACCCTAAACCAAAAACCTTTAACCCTAATCCCAAAACCCTAAACCCTAAATCTAAACACTAAACACTAAGCCCTAAACTGTAAACCCTAAAACATAAATCCCTAAACCCTAAATCAAAAACCCTAAACCCTAAACTCAAAATCCAAAACCATAAAACCAAGACCCTAAAACCTAAACCCCTAAACCCTAAACCCTAAACCCTAAACGCTCTACCCTAAACCTTAACCCTAAACTCTAAACCCTACACCCTAATCCCTAACCCCTAAACCCTAAACCCTAAACCCTAAATCCTAAACCTTAACCCTAAACCTTAAACCCTAAACCCTAAACCCTAAACCCTAACCCTAAACCCTAAACCCTAAAACCAAAACCCTAAAACCAAAACCCCTAAACCCTAAACCCTAAACCATAAACCCTAAACCCTAAACCCTAAACCCTAAACCCTAAACCCTAAACCCTAAACCCTAATCCCTAACCCTCAACCCTAAACCTTAAACCCTAAACCCTAAACCCTAAACCCTAAACCCTAAACCCTAACCCTAAACCCTAAACCCTAAAACATAAAACCCTAAACCCTAAACCCTTACACCATAAACCCTAAACCTTAAGCCATAAACCCTAAAACCTAAACCTTAAACCCTAAACCCTTAGCCTAAACCTTAAACCCTAAACCCTAAACCTTAAACCCTACCCCCTAAACCCTAAACCCTAAACCCTAAACCCTAATCTCTAACCCTTAAACCCTAAACCCTAAACCCTAAACCCTAAACCCTAAACCTTAAAACCTAACCCTAAACCCTAAACCCTAAACCCTAAACCCTAACCCTAAACCCTAAACCCTAGTCCCTAAACACTAAACAATAAACCCAAGACCCTAAACCTTAAACCCTAAACTCTAAACCCTAAACCTTAAACCCTAAACCCTAAATGTTGAACCCTATACCGTGAACCCTAACATTAAACCCTAAAATCGTAAACTCTAAACCGTAAATCTTTATGTTGGCCTAACAAGGCCTACAATTCTTATTTTGATGATAACAAATCATGATGTGTTTAATGTGGTTCAAGTGAAAGTTTTTCAGGAAAAAGGCAAAGCTTAAAGGTAGTGGCAAAGTTCAAAAGATGATCAAGCTTATGGATTAAAAAGAGATCTTGAAGATCATGAGGATTAAAGATAATTTGATGAAAGCTCAAAGAAAAGATCAGAAACTCAAAGACAATGGAAGAACAAGGACTTACTTAAAGATCAAAGGATTAAAGATTTAAGGATGTTTGAATGTAAGTATTTCAAGTTAATCTCAAGTATAAACTGAATTGAAGCTCTCATAAAGTCAAAAGAAACTCAGAAATCTACTTTTAAGAAAACCCTAAAGAATGTTTTCAAATCGAAGAGAAAAAGGTTTTTGAAAAAGAAAAGTTTTAGAAAAATAGAAGAGCTAGGCGACTGTCCTCTTGTGGGAGGCGACTGCCAAATTAAATGAAGAATTTTTTCAAAGAGATAGTAGCTTACCAGGTGACTGCCTGAACATAGTCAGGCGCCTGGGTGGTCATGCCAGGCGACTGCCTTGGTTCTGGCAAGTGACTGCCAGTGTTCTATGTTGTGAGTTTGTTCTATAACAGGCGACTGTCAAGTTGTGGCAGGCGACTGCCACTTGAATGTTGGCTTAAAAACACTCAACGGGAAGATTTTTTAAACGGATTTTTTGGACACTATTATTTTGAAAAACTTAGAAACTACTTCAAGGAAACTTTGGGGGTAAGGAATTACTTTTAAACATCTATAAATAGCCCCAAACTTCAAAGATTTTTATATCAAAAATTTTCAGCAATCAAAGTTCTCTAAAAAGGCTCTCAAACTCTCTTGTGTTCATTCATCTTCAACTACTGAATTGCTATTGATTCAAACTCTGAAGTAAAGCCTTCAAAGTCATAATCTTTCAAATGTTGGAAGATACTTGGTGATCTATATTAAGTATTGAGCTTCAAATTCTTTTATATTCGAATTACTTTGAAGTATTATTGTGCTGAATGTTGAACTAACCTACTCTGTTGTGAGAGTGTTTTCTTGTACACAAACTCTTCTCTATCTTGGTTCTTATTCATAGATGATTCAGGGCTGTAGAATCATTGGACCAAACGAGGGAATATTGTTTGGAGAGGCAGGCTCTAACCTAATGGAAGGAGTGATTGTAATCAGTTTTGTTCCACCCGTCAATGGAACTTAATTAGTCAATCCTTTGGTGGTTTGCCAAAGGCGAGGATGTAGGCTGAGTATAAGCCGAACCTCATAAAATCTTGTGTCTCTCTTCTTCCTTACTCTTTATTTTTCAGTAATACTTACAACCTGCATTTTGCTTTAAATTGTTTATTTTGAGTGTATAGTTGTTAAATAGACCGGAGGATAATTTATTTTTGGCTTAATCAGCATTGATTGCGAAAACCGAAAGGGACTACGTTGGTTGATCATCCTAAACTTATTAATCTAAAAGTTTGTTTAAAAGCTAAACACAAAGAAGAATTGTGAGTTTGGAATAAACACAGGGCTTACATAAAATCAGCGTGCCTTACAATTTATTATAGGACTATTGATACAAAGATCAAGTTTTTGATTATCTTATTGATTTGTTGTGGTTGAATTGTTTTTACTTATTATGATTGTTGATATAAAACAAAGAATTAAATCTGAAATAATTTTAAAATTCCAATTCACCCCCCCCTTCTTGGGAAGCTATCCTAATTTCAATTGGTATCAGAGCCTAGTTATAGCAAATTCCTAACAACAAGCTATAAAAAGATCTAAATAGCTAACATAGGAATAGCTCCTTTTGGAGAGGGCAAATCCTCGACTCGTCCACCAATCTTTTGTGGACACAACTACACCTTTTTTGAAAAAGAGAATGAAAATCTACCTCCAACACATGGATTGGAAAGCATGGGAAGTAGTTAAGGATGGAGACCTTTATCCCACCAAAATAATAGATGGAAAACATATTGCAAAAGAGAAAAAGGATATGATCGATTCAGATTATAAGATGCTTCAAATAAACTCAAGTGCTATAAATGTTTTATATTGTGTTTTAGATGCTAATGAATTTAATAGGGTCATGGCTTGTAAAACAGCTAAAGAAATATAGGACAAATTAGAAGTTACATATGAAGGAACTATTGATGTTAGGGACAATAGAATAAACATGTTAACAAGCGAATATGAAGCTTTCAAGATGAATTCAGATGAATCAATGTCAAGTATGTACACAAGATTCACCCACATAATTAATTCCTTAAGTGCCTTAGGAAAAACTTATACCACCTACAAAATGATTAGGAAAATTTTGAGAGGCCTTCCCTCCACATGGGAACCTAAGGCTACAACAATTACCGAAGGAAAAAACCTTAAGACCACCTCCTTAGATGAACTCATAGGTTCACTCCTTACCTATGAAATGGTTCTAAAAGAAAGAAATCCTGAACCAAAGCACAAGAAATCGATTGCTCTAAAAGCATCAAGCCACAGCTCAAATAAAGAAGAAAGTGAAACAAGTGACTTAGATCAAGATGAATTAGCATTCATTACTAAGAGACTAGGAAAGTTTTATAGAAGGAATAAAAGATTTCCTAAGAAGTTCAAAAAAAGAAAAACTGAAAAAGTATAATCAAGTAGAAAATAAAATAAAAGTAAAAATGAACCTCCTATATGCTACCATTGTAAAAAACTAGGACATATCAAATTGTACTGCCCATTGCTCAAGAAAGACAAGAAGAAAAAGAAGGAAGCTATGAAGGCTACTTGGGATGACTCAAGCTCCAGCGAAATAGAAAACGAATCAAGTGGACAAGAGATGGCAAGCGTATGCTTCATGGCAAATGATGAAGAGGTAAATTCTAGCTACTCTTCAACAGAATCTTGCAATGAATCTTGTGATGAGTCATGTGATAGTATGCCCTCATACAAAGAATTACAAGCTGAATTATTTTCCTTACATAAAAGATTTATAAAAATTTCCAAAAGAAATATAACTTTAAAAGATCAAAATAAAGAACTTTTGAAGCAACTTGAATCATTTAAAACTATTGAAAAAGAAAAAAAGATTCTTATATTGAGAAGTTAGAGGAGGAAGTAAGTAAAGTAACTTAAGAATTAGGCAAAACTCATAAAGAATACTTGAATAGAAAGGATCAAGAAATAAATGAACTAAAGAAATTAGTAGAAGATAAAGAACAAATTATATATAATTTTACAAAAGGTAAAGATAATTTTGAAAAAATGAGTGGGCAGCAAAGGCTACATAGGAATAAAGAAGGAATATGTTACAATGGTAAAACAAACAAAAAGAATAAGAAATTATACATGAGATACTTCGTCAAGGAAGCCAAGCACTATGCTAGTATTTCCTCAAACAACAAACATGAACACACTACTTGTTATATGTGCAAAACTAAAGGTCACGTAATGTTTGATTACCCACTAAGAAGGAAGTATGTTAAAGTACAAGGAGAATGGAAAGTTAATAATGGAACTAACAACAAAACAAAGAAAGTTAAAAGGATTTGGGTTCCAAAAACTAACACAATGAATCCTCCATTGTAGGTATGTTTTAGGACAACATCATCAACGAACAAGTGGTACTTGGATAGCAGGTGTTCAAGAAACATGACCAGCGATAAGACCAAGTTTTCATCTCTAAAACAAAAGGATGGAGGATATGTCACCTTTAGGGATAATGCCAAAGCTAAGATCATTGGCATCGAGAGAATAGGTAAAGAACATTCTATTACTGTTGACAATGTATTATTAGTAGAAGGTTTAAAACACAATCTTTTAAGCATTAGCCAATTAAGTAACAAAGGGTTTGAAATAACCTTTAAGAAAGAAAAATGCATTATTCAGAATCCCAAAGAAAATAAAATCTTATTTATAGCTCTTAGGATAAATAATGTTTATTGTATAAATCTTGAAAATGTAACGAATCAAAACGTAACTTGTTTGGCAGCCATGAATGAAATAAGTTGGCTATGGCATAGGAAGTTAGGACATGCTAGCATGGACTTATTACCCAAATTATCAAAGAAAAATCTTGTAAAAGGATTACCAAATACCAAATTTATAAAAGACAAGATGTGTGATGCATGCCAAAAGGAAAAGCAAGTTAAAACAAATTTTAAAAAGAAAAAGTACCTATCTACTACAAGACCTCTAGAACTACTACACCTAGACTTATTTGGCCCAACTAGAACCTTAAGCCTACGAGGAAAACAATATGCTTTTGTAATAGTGGATGATTATTCAATATTCACTTGGGTATTATTCCTAACAAATAAAGATGAAGCTTGTAACATGTTAATCACCTTATGTAAGAAATTACAAAATGACAAGGGCTATAATGTAACAAGTTTTAGAAGTGATCAAGGTAGGGAGTTTAGAAACGAAGAGGTTGATAAATTCTGTAATGAATATGGAATAAACCATAATTTCTCAGCACCTAGAACTCCACAACAAAATGGAGTTGTAGAAAGAAAAAATAGAACCCTACAAGAAATGGCAATAACTAAAATAACGAAAATAACTTACCTAAATACTTTTAGGCTGAAGCTGTAAACACAACATGTTATATTATAAATAGGGTATTTATAAGATCAAGTATAGATAAAACACCATATGAATTGTGGAAAGGAAAAAAACCTAATATCTCTTACTTTCATGTATTTGGATGCAAATGTTTTATCCTTAACACTAAAGATGATTTAGGAAAGTTTGATGCAAAATCGGATGAACGTATCTTTTTAGGCTACTCTGCAAATAGCAAAACCTATAGGGTTTATAATAGGAGAACTCTTACTATCATTGAATCAATACACATAACATTTGATGAATCAAATAATTATGAAAATAAAATTAAGAATGATGAAAGAAAAGACATTCCTCAAAAAGAAGAAGATCTTGAAATAAAGGAAGAAAATAATAATGAGACTTCAAATGAAAACATTGTAGAAAATCTAGAACTACCTAAAGAATGGAAATATGTTAAAAGTCATCCAAAAGAACAAATACTTGGAGAAACTTCAAAAGGAATAACCACTCGAGCCTCATTAAAAAATAGTTGTAACCATTATGCCTTTTTATCTCAAGATGAACCCAAAAATATTGAAGAAACTTTAAAAGATGACTCTTGGATTATAGCTATGCAAGAGGAACTAAATCAATTTGTAAGAAGCCAAGTGTGGGAACTTATACCTAAACCCAAAGAAAAATCATTCATAGGAACTAAATGGATGTTTAGAAATAAAAAGGATGAAAATGGAGTTGTTGTAAAAAAATAAAGGTAGGCTAGTAGTACAAGGGTATAATCATGAAGAAGGTATCGATTATGATGAAATCTTTGCCCTCGTAGCAAGAATGGAATCAATTAGGATGCTCTTAGCTTATGCAGCCTATATGGACTTCAAATTATATTCAATGGATGTAAAAAACACTTTCTTAAATGGATATATAAATGAAGAAGTATATGTAAAACAACCTCCAGGTTTTGAAAATTCAAAAAATCCAGATCATGTATTTAAGTTAACTAAAGTTTTATATGGATTGAACAAGCTCCTAGAGCTTGGTATGAAAGGCTAAGCAAGTTCTCAATTCAAAACAATTTTTCAAGAGGAAAGATAGATAGTACTTTGTTTATAAAAACCAAAAACAAAGATATGCTTATAGTACAAATTTATGTTGATGATATTATTTTTGGAGCAACTCATAAGGATTTGTGTAATGAATTTGCTAAGCCTATGCAAAAAGAGTTTGAGATGAGCATGATGGGAGAGTTAAATTACTTTCTAGGATTACAAATCAAGCAAGCAAAAAATGGAACTTTCATAAATCAAACTAAATATATTGAAGATATGTTAAAGAAGTTTGATATGGAAGAAAGTAAACCTATAGGAACTCCTATGAGCACTTCAACTAGTCTTGACAAGGATGAAAAAGGGAAACAAGTATATACTAAGTATTACCGAGGTATGATAGGAAGCTTACTTTATTTAACAGCAAGTAGACTGGATATTATGTTTAGCGTATGTATGTGTGCTAGGTTCCAATCAGCTCCTAAGGAATCACACCAAACATCGGTTAAAAGAATCCTTAGATATCTATTAGGCACACTTGAACTAGGTTTATGGTATCCAAAGGAAATTGAATTTGAAATGATAAGCTATTCCGATGCAGACTTTGCTGGATGTAAGATAGATAGAAAAAGCACAAGTGGAACGTGTCATTTTCTAGGACACTCCTTAGTCTTATGGTCTTCAAAGAAACAAAATTTCATAGCATTATCCACAGCAGAAGCAGAATATATAGCAGCAAGGAGTTCTTGTACCCAAACATTGTATATGAAACAACAACTAAAAGATTTTAAAATTCAATATCAAACTATTCCAATAAAATGTGACAACACAAGTGCCATAAATATTTCAAAAAATTCGGTATCTCACTCAAGAACAAAATATATTAACATAAGACATCATTTCTTGAGAGATCATGTGCAAAATGAAGATATAATGCTAGAATTTGTAAATACAAATGACCAATTCGCGGATATATTCACAAAACCTCTATCTGAAGAGCGATTCATATTCATTAGAAGAGAATTGGGTATAATGCATAATCGTGAAGTGAACTAATTTTTTTTTCTGCTTGGCAGGCGACTGCCAAGCTACTGACTTTTCAAATTCTATATTGATAAGCGCCTGCCTTATTCTAGCAAGCGACTGCCTCGCGGCGTGTAGAGTTTAAAACCCTATTTTAAGTCATTTTAACTTCCAATAGGCGCTTGCTCCTTCCTTTTTCTCTCTGAAATTATTCATCCCTACTCTTTTTCACACAAACACCTCATCCAAATTAGCTTGAAACCGAGCATCTAACCTACCCTCCACGCCAAATCGCAAGTATAACCTAGGGTTTCTCTGCTTTTCTCTTCAAAACAAACATGCCACGGGCAAAATCAATTGGTAACAAGGGGTCTTCCTCTTAGACAAGGATCAACAATGATGAAGTACAGAAATTGTTGGTAACTCCACACGCTAAGCAACTCTATAGGAATCAAATCGCTTTAGTCAAACTCATTTTAAGTAAAGTTCTTGATATTGCATTCTTCAATACGGATTTTCATGAAATTATGGAACTTTTTGAGGAGATTGGATGGGATCGGTTTATTACATATCAAGCTAAAGGATACTATCCCAACGTGGTTCGGATTTTCTAAGAAAATATGGAAAGATGTGAAAATGGGATCAAAACTAACCTTCTCAGGCAAAATATACATCTTACACCCATATCTTTGGGAAAAATTCTTTGAATCAAGCCAGGAGATTTTGAGGTCCACATTGTTAAGAAATAATGGATTATGTCCCAGGGATTCACTCTAGAGGAATTTTTATCTCTAGTTATAACTGATACACCTGTCAACTCTAGGCATCCGCCTCTTTACAAACATCTCAATCTAAAAGCTCTAATTCTACACAAACTTATTGCATACAATATCCTACCATGTTTTGGTTCTCATGATCATATTTCATTCTTAGATTGCTTTGTAATGTGGTGTATTCTTAAAGGGAAAAAGTTGGATCTTCCAAGTTTACTTATCAAGTGGATTATTATGAAAGTCGATGCTTCTCGTGTTGTTCTACCATATGCTGGGATGTTAAATATGGTCTTTGCTCATTTCAATGTTCTTATTGCATCATTTAACTTCACTAGCAAAACCCATTACGATATCTTTTCTAATACTATTCTTAAACGTATGGGATATAAGAACTCTCCTCAAGGGTGATTTCATAAGGGACATCACCATGTATCATCTGCACCACCATCTCAGTCTTCCATACTAGCATCTTCAGTTCAACTTGACCTAGAAACTCCTTCTTGGTTCGTTCCATTTTTTATTCACTATATGACCTTTAGTGATGAAATGCAATCTAGGCTTGGTACTCTAAGTAAGAAGGTTTCTACTGTCGAAACTCATTGTTCAAGTCTTGTTCAGCGAGTTGACAAGATTGAACAATATTTGGCTAGCTCCTCTAAAGGCAAATCTCCTATGGATATCAGCTCTGCTCTATCAAGTGATGATGAATCTGGTGAACAAGAAGAAGAAGATGATGAAAGTGGGTCTATGGAAGCCTCCGATTGATGTGTTTCATCTATGTGTTATGTTTCATTTTTAAGTTTTAATGCTTTATCGGATAGTATGTTCTTTATGTTTGTAAACTCTATAAAGTACTATGTATTGCAACATTTTTTTTGTATTATCTCTTCTCCTTTTTGATTGATGTCCAAAGGGGGAGATATTTTAGAGAAGGGAGTGCAAAAATGTGTGATGCTAATATGCTATGGTTTGTAAAACTATGAATATGTATGGATCATTTATGGATTATCTTGCATGGATCATATCTTGTATGGATTATTTTGCAAGTAACATGAATTCATATGACTATAACTATGAATATATCGTGCTTGTTGAAAGGGGGAGCCATGAGTATTATTTCTTATTATTTTTGCTCTCGATTTTTCATCATAAAAAAGGGGGCGATTGTTGGCATAACAAGGCTTACAATTTTTATTTTGATGATAACAAATCATGATGTGTTTAATGTGGTTCAAGTGAAAGTTTTTCAGGAAAAAGGCAAAGCTTAAAGGTAGTGGCAAAGTTCAAAAGATGATCAAGCTTATGGATTAAAATGAGATCTTGAAGATCATGAGGATTAAAGATAACTTGATGAAAGCTCAAAGAAAAGATGAGAAACTCAAAGACAATGGAAGAACAAGGACTTACTTAAAAATCAAAGGATTAAAGATTTAAGGATGTTTGAATGTAAGTACTTCAAGTTAATCTCAAGTATAAACTGAATTGAAGCTCTCATAAAATCAAAAGAAACTCAAAAATATACTTTTAAGAAAACCCTAAAGTATGTTTTTCAAATTGAAGAAAATAAAGGTTTTTGAAAAAGAAAAGTTTTTGAAAAATAGAAGAGCCAGGTGACTGTCCTCTTATGGCAGGCGACTGCCAAATTAAATGAAGAATTTTTTCAAAGAGACAGTAGCTTACCAGGCAACTGCTTGAACATAGCCAGGCGCCTAGGTTGTCATGCCAGGCGACTACCTTGGTTCTGGCGAGCGACTGCCAGTGTTCTGTGTTTTGAGTTTATTCTATGACAGGCAACTGCCACTTCAACGTTGGCTTAAAAACTCTCAACGGGAAGATTTTTTAAATGGATTTTTCAGACACTATTATTTTGAAAAACTTGGAAACTATTTCAAGGAAACTTTTGGGGTAAGGAATTACTTTTAAACATCTATAAATAGCCCCAAACTTCAAAGATTTTTATACAAAGAATTTTTAGCAATCAAAGTTCTCTAAAAAGGCTCTCAAACTCTCTTGTGTTCATTCATCTTCGATGATTGAATTGCTACTGATTCAAACTCTGAAGTAAAGCCTTCAAAGTTAGAATCTTTCAAATTTTGGAAGATACTTGGTGATATATATTGAGTACTAAGCTTCAAATTCTTTTATTTTTGAATTACTTTGAAGTATTATTGTACTGAATGTTGTACTAACCTACTTTGTTGTGAGAGTATTTTCTTGTACACAAACTCTTCTCTATCTTGGTTCTTATTCATATACGATTCAGGGGTATAGAATTGTTGGACCAAACAAGGGAATATCGTTTGGAGGGGCAAGCTCTAGCCTAATGGAAGGAGTGATTGTAATCGGTATTGTTCCACCTGTCAACGGAACTGAATTAGTGAATCTTTTGGTGGTTTGCCAAAGGCAAGGACGTAAGCTGGGTATAAGCCGAACCTCATAAAATCTAGTATCTCTTTTCTTCCTTACTCTTTATTTTTCAACAATACTTACAACCTGCATGTATGCTTTAAATTGTCAATTCTGAGTGTATAGTTGTTAAATAGACTGGAGGATAATTTGTTTTTGGCTTAATCAGCATTGATTGCGGAAACCGAAAGGGACTACGTTGGTTGATCAACCTAAACTTATTAATCTGAAAGTTTATTTAAACGCTAAACACAAAAAAGAATTGTGAGTTTGAAATAAACACAGGGCTTACATAAAATCAGCATGCCTTACAATTTATTACAGGGCTATTGATACAAAGATCATGTTTTTGATTATCTTACTAATTTGTTGTGATTGAATTGTTTTTACTTATTGTGATTGTTGATATAAAACAAAGAATTAAATCTGAAATAATTTTAAAATTCCAATTCACCCCCCCCTCTTGGAAAGCTATCTTAATTTCACTTTAACCTTAAACACTAAACCTAAAACAATAAAAACTAAACCTTAAATGATAACCTGGAACCGACTCCAAAGCCGGAAAACAATCATACCATCGCTACACAATTTTTTTGCTCCCCCTGAATAAAAAAAATCAACGAAATCGGAATTCAAATAAAAAAGTTATGCCCTCTTCATTTTCCGATAATCTTAAAAGTTTAACGGAACAAAAACCCTAAACCCTATGACCTAAACCCTAAACACTAAACCCTAAACCTTAAACCCTAAACCCTAAACCCTAAATCCTAAACACTAAACCCCAAACCCTAAATCCTAAAACCCTAAACCCTAAACTCCAAACCCTAAACTCTAAACCCTAAAACCTAGACCCTAAAACATAAGCCCCTAAACTTTAAATCCAAAATCCTAAACCCTAAACCCCAAACAATAACCCTAAACCCTAAACCCTAAACCCTAAACCCTAACCCCTAGACCCCAAAAACCACAAACATTAAAACCCTAAACACTAAACCAAATAGTAAACCCTAAACCCAAAACCCAAAACCCTATAACCCTAAACCCTAAACCCTAAATCCTAAACACTAAACCTTAAACCCTAAAACCCTAAACCTTAAACCCAAAATCCTAAACACTAAACCCTAAACCCTAAGCCCTAAATCCTAAAACTCTAAACCCAAAACCCAAAACCCTAAACACTAAAACCTAAACCCGAAAACCTAAACCTGTAAACCCTAAACTTTAAACCCTAAATCCTAAACCCTAAACCCTAAACCCTAAACCCTAAACCCCAACCACAAAAACCTAAACCCTAAACCCTAAATCCTAAACCATATACCCAAAACCCTAAACCAAAAAACCTAAACTGTAAAACACGAAACCCAAGACCCTAAACCCTAAAACATAAAACCCTAAACCCTAAACCCTTACACCATAAACCCTAAACCTTAAACCGTAAACCCTAAACCCTAAACCCTAAACCCTAACCCTAAACCCTAAACCCTAAACCCTAAACCCTAAACCCTAAACCCTAAACCCTAGGCCCTAAACCCTAAACCCTAGTCCTAAACCCTAAACCGTAAACCCAAATCCCTAAACCCTAAACCCTAGTCCCTAAACCCTAGTCCATAAACACTAAACGATAAACCCAAGACCCTAAACCTTAAACCCTAAACTCTAAAGCCTTAACCTTAAACCCTAAACCCTAAATGCTAAACCCTATATCGTGAACCTTAAACATTAAACCCAAAAACTGTAAACCGTAAACTGTAAACATGTAAACTTAAGCCAAAAACTTAAAACCATAAAAACTAAACCATTAACCACAGCCCCGAACCGACTCCAAAACCGGAAGCCAATCGTACCATCGCCTCAAAAATTTTCTGCTACAACAAAATAAAAAATAAAAAAACATCAAAATCGGAGTTCAAACGAAGAAGTTATGCCCTATTCATTTTCCTATAATCTCCAAAGTTTGACGGACCCTAAACCCTAAACCCTAAGCCCTAAACCACACTAAACCTTAAACCCTAAACCCTAAACCCTAAATACTAAACATTAAACCCTAAACCCAAAATCCTAAACCATAAACCCTAAAACCCTAAACCCTAAACCCTAAACCCTAAACCCTAAACCCTAAACCTTAAACCTTAAATCCTAAATCCTAAACCCTAAAACCTAAACACCTAAACCCTAAACCACAAACCCTAAACCCTAACCCCAAACCCTAACCCCAAAGCCTAAACCCTAAACCCAAAACCCTAAACCCTATAACCCTAAACCCTAAATATTAAACCCTAAACCCTAAATCCTTAAACTCGAAACCCTAAACCACAAGTCTAAACCATAAACCCAAAACCCTAAACCCTAAATACTAAACACAAAATGGAAAACCCTAAACCATAAACCCTAAAACCTAAACCCAAAAATTGAAACACCTAAACCTCAAACCCTCCACCCTAAACCGTAAACCCTAAATCCTAAACACTAAACCAAAAACCATAAACCTAAACCTTAAACCCTAAACCCTAAAAACCGTAAACCCTGAACCCTAACCCTAAACACTAACCCCAAACCCTAAACCCTAAACACCAAACAGTAAACCCTAAACCCTATAACCCTAAACTCTAAACCCTAAACCCTAAAACCTAAACCCTAAACCCTAAACCCTAAACCCTAAAATCCGAAACAATAAAACCAAAACCCAAAAACTCTAAACCCTAAACCCTAAACCCAAAATCCAAAACCCTAAACCCAAAATCCAAAACCCTAAACCCTAAACCCTAAACCCTAAACCCTAAACCCTAAAACCTAAACACCTAGACCCTAAACCATAAACCCTAAAACCTAAACGCTAAACACTAAAGACAAAACCCTCAACCTTAAACCCTAATCCAAACCCTAAACCCTCAACCCTAAACTCTAAACCCTAGACCCTAGACCCTAAAAACCAAAAACCCTAAACCCCAAACCCTAGCACTAAACCCTAACCCCAAACCCTAAACCCTAAACCCTAAACCCTAAACCCTAAACCCTAAACCCTAAACCCTAAACCCTAAACTCTAAACCCTAAGCCCAAAACCCTAAACCCTAAACCTTAAACCCTAAACTCTAAACCATAAACCCTAAATACAAAACACTAAACCGTAAACCCCAAATGCTAAACCCTAAACCACAAATCAAAAACCCAAAACCCTAAAACCTAAACAGCTAAACCCTAAACCCTAAACCCCAAACCCTAAATTGTAAACCCAAAACCCTAAATCCTAAATCCTATACCCTAAACCCTAAACCCTAAACCTAAAACCCAAAACCCTAAACCCTAGACCCTAAAAACCCTAAACCCTAAACCTTAAACCCAAAACACAAAACCCTAAAACCTAAACCCTAAACCCTAATTACTAAACACTAAACCCTAAACCCGAAACCCCAAACCCTAAAACCCTAAACCTTAAACCCTAAAACCTAAACACCTAAACCCTATACCCTAAACCCTAAACTATAAACCCCAAACTGTAAACCCTAAACACTAAACCCTAAACCCTAAACCTTAAACCCTAAACCCTAGACCCCAAAAACCCTAAATACTAAACCCTAAACCCTAACCCCAAACACTAAACCCAAAACCAGAAACCTTAAACCCAAAACACTATAACCTTAAACCCTAAACCCTAAACCCTAAACCCTATAACACTAAACACCAAACCCTAAACCGCAAACCCTAAACCTTAAACCCGAAACCATAAACGCTAAACCCTAAACCCCAAAACCCTAAACTGTAAACCCTAAGCCGTAAACCCAAAACCCTAAACCTTAAACCCAAAACTAGAAACCCTAAATACTAAACACTAAACCGTAAACCCTAAATGCTAAAACCCTAAACACTAAACCCCAAACCCTAAATCTAAAACTCTAAACCCTATACCCTAAAACCTAAAGCCTAAAACCAAAACACCTAAACCCCAAACCCAAAACCCGAAACCTTAAACCCTAAACCTTAAAAACACTAAACCCTGAACCCTAAGCCCAAACACCACAACCAAACCCTAAACCCTAAACCTGAAACCTGAAACCCTAAACACTAAAACCCTAAACCCTAAATCCAAAACCCTAAACCTTCAGCACTAAACCCTAAACCCTAAACCCTATAACCCTAAACCCTAAACCCTAAACTCTAAACCCTAAGCCCAAAACCCTAAACCTAAACCTTAAACCCTAAACTCTAAAACATAAACCCTAAATACAAAACACTAAATCGTAAACCCCAAATGCAAAACCCTAAACCATAAACCCAAAAACCAAAACCCTAAAACATAAACACCTAAACCGTAAACCCTAAACCCCAAACCTTAAATCGTAAACCCTAAACGCTAAACACTAAACCCTAGACCCTAAACCCTAAACCCAAAACCCAAAACCCTAAACCCTAAACTCTAGACCTTAAAAACCCTAAACCCAAAACACAAAACCCTAAAACCTAAACCCTCAACCCTAATTACTAAACACAAAACCCTAAACCCGAAATCCTAAATCCTAAACCCTAATCCATAAAACCTAAACCCTAAAACCTAAATACCTAAACCCTTTACCCTAAACCGTAAACCTTAAACACTAAACCCTAAACCCTAACCCTAAACCCTGACTCTGAACCCTAAACCCTAAACCCTAAACCTTAAACCCTAAACACTAGACCCCAAAAACCTTAAATGCTAAACCCCAAACCCTAACCCCAAACACTAAACCCTAAACCTGAAACCCTAAACCGTATAACCCTAAACCCTATAACCCAAAACCCTATAACACTAAACCCTAAACCCTAAACCCTAAACCACAAACCCTATAACACTAAACCCTAAACCCTAAACCCTAAAACCCTAAACCGTAAACCCTAAGCCTTAAACCCAAAACCCTAAACCTTAAACCCAAAACCCTAAACCCTAAACCCTAAATACTAAACACTAAACCGTAATCCCTAAACGTTAAAACCCCAAACCCTAAACCCCAAACCATAAATCTAAAACCCTAAACCCTAAGCCCTAAACCTTATAACCTAAAATCTAAAGCCTAAATCCTAAACCCGCAAACCCAAAACCCAAAATCCGAAACCCTAAACCCTAAACCCTAAAAACACTAAACCCTAAACCCTAAGCCCAAACCCCATAGCCAAACCCTCAACCCTAAACCCGAAACCTGAAACCCTAAACCCTAAAACCCTAAACCCCAAATCCAAAACCCTAAACCTTAAGCACTAAACCCTAAACCCTAAACCTTATAACCCTAAACCCTAAACCCTAAACCCTAAACCCTAAATCCTAAACCCAAAACCTTAAACCCTAAACCCAAAACTCTAAACCTTAAACCCTAAATCCAAAACTCTAAAGCCTAAACCCTAAACCCTAAATACTAAACACTAAACCATAAACCCTAAATGCTAAACCCTAAACCCTAAACCCTAAACCTTATAACCCAAAACCCTATAACACTAAACCCCAAACCTTAAACTGCAAACCCTAAACCCTATACCCTATACCCTAAAACCCTAAACCGTAAACCCTAAGCCCAAAACCCAAAACCCTAAACCTTAAACCCAAAACCCAAAACCCTAAATACTAAACACTAAATCGTCAACCCTAAATGCTCAAACCCTTCCCTAAACCCAAAACCCTAAATCAAAAACCCTAAACCCTAAACATTAAGCCCTAAACCCTAAACCCAAAAACCCTAAATGCTAAACCCTAAACCCTAAACCCTAAGCCCTAAACCCTAAACCCTATAACCCAAAACCTAATAACACTAAACCCCAAAGCTTAAACCGCAAACCCAAAACCTTAAACCCTAAATCCAAAACTCTAAACCCAAAATGCTAAATACAAAAATCTAAACACCTACACCCTAAACCCTAAAGCCTAAATCCTAAACCCTAAACACTAAACCCTAAACCCTATAACCCAAAACCCTATAACACTAAACCCCAACCTTTAAACCGCAAACCTGAAACCCTAAACCCTAAACCCTACACCTTACCCTAAAACCCTAAACTGTAAACCCTAAGCCCAAAACCCAAAACCCAAAACCTTAAAACCAAAACCCAAAACTCTAAATACTAAACACTAAATCGTAAACCCTAAATGCTCAAACCCTAAACCCTAAACCCAAAACCCTAAATCAAAAACCCTAAACCCTAAGCCCTAAACCCTATACCCTAAAACCTAAAGCACAAAACCTACACACCTAAACCCCAAACCCAAAACCCAAAACCCAAAACCCTAAAAACACTAAACCCTAAACCCTAAGCCCAAACCCTATAACCAAACCCGAAACCCTAAACCTGAAACCCAAAACCCAAAACCCAAAACCCTAAAACCCAAAACCCTAAATCCAAAACCCTAAACCTTAGGCACTAAACCCTAAACCCTATAACCCTAAACCCTAAACCCTAAACCCTAAACCTTAAACCCTAAATCCTAAACCCTAAACCTTAAACCCTAAACCCAAAACTCTAGACCTTAAACCCTAAACCCAAAACTTTAAAGCCTAAACCCTATACCCTAAATACTAAACACTGAACCATAAACCCTAAAGCCAAAACCCTAAATCCAAAACTTTAAACCCAAAACCCTAAACCCTAAAACCTAAACACTTAAACCCTAAACCCTAAATCCTAAACCCTAAAAACTAACACCTAAACCCAAACCCTAAACCCTAAAATCCTAAACCCTAAAACATTAAACCCTAAACCCTAAACTCTAACCCCTAAAACCGAAACCATAAAACCTAAACACCTAAACCCTAAACCCTAAACCCTAAACCCTAGACCTTAAAAACCATAAACCCTAAACCCTAAAATCAAAACCAAAAACCCTAAAACCTAAACCCTAAACCTTAAATACTAAACACTAAACCGTAAACCTCAAATCCTAAACCTTAAACCCTAAACCCTAAATTTGAAACCCTAAACCCTAAACTCTAAACCCTAAATCCTAAACCCTAAACACTAAAACCTAAACCCTAAACCCTAAACCCTAAGCCCTGAACCCTAGACCTTAAAAACCCTAAACCCCAGACCAAAAACACTAAAACCAAAACCCTAAACCTTAAATACTAAACACAAAACGCTAAACCCGAAACCCTAAACCCTAAAACCCCAATCCCTAAACCCTAAAGCCTAAAGCCTAAAACCTAAACCCTAAAACCTAAACACCTAAACCCTAAACCCTAAACCTTAAACCCTAAACAATAAACCCTAAACCCTAGACCTTAAAAACCCTAAACCCTAAACCCTAAACCCAAAACACAAAACCCTAAAACCTAAACCCTAAACACTAATTACTAAACACTAAACCCTAAACCCAAAACACAAAACCATAAAACCTAAACCCTAAACTCTAATTACTAAACATTAAACCCAAAACCCAAAACACAAAACCCTAAAACCCTAAACCCTAAACCCTAAACCCTAAACCTTAAAACCTAACCTAAACCCTATACCCTAAACCCTAAACTATAAACCCTAAACCGTAAACCTTAAACACTAAACCCTAAACCCTAAACCCAAACCCTGAACTCTAAACCCTAAACCCTAAACCTTAAACCCTAAACCTCAGACCCCAAAAACCCTAAATGCTAAAACCTAAACCCTAACCCCAAACACTAAACCCTGAACCCGAAACCCTAAACCCAAAACCGTATAACCCTAAACCCAAAACCGTATAACCCAAAACCCTATAACACTAAACCCCAAACCCTAAACTGCAAACCCTAAACCCTAAACCCTAAACGCTAAAACCTTAAACCCAAAACCCTAAACCCTAAATACTAAACACTAAACCGTAAACCCTAAACGCTAAAACCCTAAACCCTAAATCAAAAACCCTAAATCTAAAACCCCAAACCCTAAGCCCTAAACCCTACACCCTAAAACCTAAAGCATAAAACCTATACACCTAAACCCCAAACCCAAAACCCAAAACCTTAAACCCTAAACCCTAAACCCTAAAAACACTAAACCCTAAACCTTAAGCACAAACCCCATAACCAAACCCTAAACCCTAAACCCGAAACTCGAAACCCTAAACCCTAAAACCCTAAACCATAAATCCAAAACCCTAAACCTTAAGCACTAAACCCTCAACCCTAAACCCTATAATCTTAAACCACAAACCCTAAACCCTAAACACCAAAACCCAAAACTCTAAGCCTTAAACCCTAAACCCAAAACTCTAAAGCCTAAACCCTGAACCCTAAATACTAAACACTAAACCACAAACCCTAAACCAAAAACACTAAATCCAAAACTCTATACCCCAAACCCAAAACCCAAAACCCTAAAACCAAAAACCTAAACCCTAAAACCAAAACACCTAAACCCTAAATCCTAAACCAAAAACGCTAAACCATAAATCTAAACCCTAAAACACTAAACCCTAAACCCTAAAACCCTAAACCCTAAATCCTAAACCCTAAATCCAAAACGCTAAAAACTAAATCCTAAACCCTAAACCATAAAACCTAATACAAAAAAATTGAACACCTAAACCCTAAACACTAAACCCAAACCCAAGACCCAAAACTGTAAACCCTAAACCCAAAACTCTAATCCCTATAGCCGAAACCATAAAACCTAAACACCTAAACCATAAACCCTAAACCCTAAACCCTAGACCTTAAAACCCCTAAACCCTAAACCCTAAAATCAAAACCAAAAACCCTAAAACCAAAGCACTAACCCCTAAATACTAAACACTAAACCGTAAACCCCAAATCCTAAACCTTAAACCCTAAATCGAAAACCCTAAACCCTAAACCCTAAACCCTAAACACTAAATCCTAAACCCTAAACCCTAAACCCTGAACCCTAGACCTTAAAAATCTTAAACCCTAAACCAAAAATCCTAAAACCTAAACCCTAAACCTTAAATACTAAACACAAAATGCTAAACTTGAAACCCTAAACCCTAAACCCTAAAACCCAAATCCCTAAATCGTAAACCCTAAAGCCTAAAACCTAAACCCTAAAACCTAAACACCTAAGCCCTAAACCTTAAACCCCAAACCCTAAACCCGAAACCCTAAACCCTATAACCCTAAACAATAAACCCTAAACCCTAAACGCTATAACCATACAATCGTTAACATTAAACCCTAAATCCTAAACCCTAAACCCTAAATCCTAAACCCTAAACCCTAAAACCCAAAACTGTAAACCCTAAGCCCTAGACACCAAACCCTAAACCATAAACCCAAAACCATAATCCCTAAACCCTAAACCCTAAATACTAAATACTAAACTGTAAAACCTAAACCCTAAACCCTAAAACACTAAACCCTAAACCCAAAACCCTAATTTTAAAACCCTAAACCCTATACCCTAAAGCGTAAAGCCCAAATCCTAAACACCTAAACCCCAAAACCAAAACCCTAAACCCTAAACCCTAAACCCAAAAACCGTAGACCCTAAAAACACTAAACCCTAATCCCTAAGCCCAAACCCCAAACCCTAAACCCTAAACCCAAAACCCTAAACCCAAAAACACAAAACCCTAAACGCTAAAGCCGAAATCCAAAACCTTAAACCCTAAACCCAAAACCCTAAACACTATATCCCCAAACCCTAAACCCTAACCCTAAACCCTAAACCCTAAACCCTAAACCCTAAACCCTAAGACCTAAACCCTAAACCCTAAACCCTAAACCTTAAACCCGAAACCTAAAACCCTAAAGCCTAAAACCTAAAGCCAAAACCCTAAATACTAAACCCTAAACCCTAAACCCTAAGCCGTAAACCCTAAACCCTAAACCCTAAACCCTAAACCTTACACCCGAAACCCAAACCCTAAGCCTAAAGCAAAAACCCTAAATACTAAACCCAAACCCTAAACCCTAAACTATAAACCCTAAACTTTAAACCCTAAACCCAAAATCCACAACCCTAAACCCTAAACCATAATACCTAACCCAAAAATCTAAACACCAAAACCCAAAAACCCTAAACCCTAACCTGAAATCCAAAACCCTAAACCCAATACCCTAAATCCTAAACTCTAAACCCTAAACCATAAAACGTAAACCCAAAAAACTAAACACCTAAACCCTAAACCAAAAAACGTAACCCTAAACCCGAAACCCTAAACCCTAAACCCAAAATCCTAAACCCTAAACACTGAAGCCGAAACCCAAACCCTAAACCCTAAGCCCTAAACCCTAAACCCCAAAACCCTAAAACACTAAACCCTAAACCCTAAAACCTTAAACCCAAAACCCTATATCCAAAACCCAAAACCCTAAACCCTAAACCCTAAACCCTAAACCACAAAACCTAAACCCAAAAAACAAAACACGTAAACCCTAAACACTAAACCCCAACCCCAAACCCTAAACCCAAAACCCTAAAACCTAAACACCGAAACCCTAAACCCTGAATACTAAACACTAAATGTAAACCCCAAAACACAAACACTAAAACCTAAAAACCAAAACCCAAAACCATAAACCCTGAAACCTAAAACCAAAACCCTAAACACTAAACCCTAAACCCTAAACCCTAAACCCTAGACCTTAAAAACCCTAAACCCTAAACCTAAAACCCAAAACTCTAAACCTAAACACTAAACTTCAAATACTAAACACTAAACCCTAAACCCAAAAACCATAACCCTAAAACCCTAAACCCTAAACCCTAAACCCTAAACCCTAAAACCTAAACCCTAAACCCTAAACACCTAAACCCTAAACCTTAAACCCTAAACCCTAAACCCTAAACACTAAACCCAAAACCCTAACCCTAAACCCTAAACCCTAAACCCTAGACCCCAAAAACCCAAAACGCTAACCCCAAACCCTAACCCCAAACCCTAAACCCTAAACCCGAAACCCTAAACCCTAAACCCTATAACTCTAAACCCTAAACCCTAAACCGAAAACCCCAAACCCTAAACCCTAAACCCTAAACCCTATAAACCTAAACCCTACAACACTAAACCCTAAACCCTAAACCCCAAACCCAAAATGCTAAACCCTAAACCCTAAAACCCTAAACCATAAACCCTAAGCCCTAAACCCTAAACCCTAAACCCTAAATCTTAAACCCAAAACACTAAACCCTAAACCCTAAACCCTAAATACTAAACACAAAACTGTAACGTAAACCCTAAACCCTAAACCCAAAACCCTAAATCTAAAACCCCAAACCCTAGGCCCGAAACCTTAAGCCTTCAACCCTATACCCTAAAACCTAAAGCCAAAAACCTAAAGACCAAAACCCCAAACCCAAAACCCTAAACCCTAAACCCTAAACCATAGACCCTAAAACAACAAAACCATAAACCCTAATCCCTAAACCCAAAACATAAAACCCTAAACCCTAAAACCGTAAACCGTAAAGCCTAAACACTAAATCTAAAACCCTAAACCAAAAACTCCAAACCCTATAACACAAAACCCTAAACCCTAAACCCTAAAACCTAAACCCCAAGCCCTAAACCCTAAAAATTAAACCTTAAACCCTCAACCCAAAACCCTAAAGCCTAAAGCCCAAACCCTAAATACTAAACACTAAACCCTAATTCCTAAACCCTAAACCCTAAATCCAAAACCCTAACCCAAAACCCTAAAACATAAACCCTAAACCCAAAACCCTAAAACCTAAACCCTAAAACCTAGACATCTAAACCCTAAACCCTAAAGCATAAACCCTAAACCCTAAACCCTAAACCCAAACCCTAAACCCTAAACCATAAACCCTAAAACCCGAAACCCTAAAACACGAAACCCTAAACCTTAAAACCCTAAACCCTAAACCCAAAATCAAAAACCCTAAACCCTAAATCCTAAACCATAAAACCTAAAATAAAAAGAAAAAACACCAAAACCCTAAACCATAAACCCTAACCCCTAAACCCTAAACCCTAAACCGTAACCCCTATACGCCAAACCCAACACCCAAAACCCTAATCCCTAAACCCTAAACCCTAAACCCGAAATCCAAAACCCTAAACCTTAAACCCTAAACCCTAAACTTTAAACCCTAAACCCTAAACCCTAAACCTTAAACCCCAAATCCAAAACCCTAAAGCCAAAACCCTAAATCCTAAATACTAAACACTAAACCATAAACCCTAAACACTAAACCATAAACCCTAAACCCTAAATCAAAAACCCAAAACCCTAAAACCTCAACCCCAAGCCCTAAACCCTAAAAATTAAACCTTAAACCCTTAACCCAAAACCCTAAAGTCTAAAGCCCAAACCCTAAATACTAAACACTAAACCCTAATTCCTAAACCCTAAATCCTAAATCAAAAACCCTAACCCAAAACCCTAAACCATAAACCCTAAAACCTAAACCCTAAACCATAAACCCTAAACCCTAAACCCTAAACCATAAACCCTAAAACCCGAAACCCTAAAACACGAAACCCTAAACATTAAAACCCTAAACCCTAAACCCAAAATCAAAAACCCTAAACCCTAAATCCTAAACCATAAAACCTAAAATCAAAAAACTAAACACCAAAACCCTAAACCCTAAACCCTAACCCAAAACAATAAATCCTAAACCTTAAACCCTAAACCATAAACCCTAACCCCTAAACCCTAAACGCTAAACCGTAACCCCTATACGCCAAGCCCTAAACCCAAAACCCCAATCCCTAAACCCTAAACCCTAAACCCGAAATCCTAAACCCTAAACCCGAAATCCTAAATCCTAAACTTTAAACCCCAAACCCTAAACCCTAAACCTTAAACCCCAAGTCCAAAACCCTAAACCCTAAATACTAAACACTAAACCATAAACCTTAAACCCTAAATCAAAAACCCAAAACCCAAAACCCTAAACCCTGAAACCCAAAATCTAAACCCTAAAACCTAAACACCTAAACCCTAAACCCTAAACCCTAAATCCTAAACCCTAAACACTAAACCTTAAACCCAAACCCTAAACCCTAAACCCTAAAATCGTAAACACTAAAACACTAAACCCTAAGCCCTAAAACCCTAAAACCTAAAACCTAAACCCTAAATCAAAAACCCTAAACCCTAAACGATAAACCCTAAACCATAAAACCTAAACCTAAAAAATTGAACACCTAAACCCTAAACATTAAACACTAACCCAAAACCCTAAACTCTAACCCCTAAAATCGAAACAATAAAAACTAAACACATAAACGCTCAAACCTAAACCCTAAACACTAGACCTTAAAAACCCAAAACCCAAAACCCTAAAATCAAAACCCAAAACCCTAAAGCCTAAATCCTAAACCCTAAATACTAAACACTAAATCTTAACCCCAAATCCTAAACCCTAAACCTTAAACCCTAAAACTGAAACCTTAAAACCTAAACACCAAAACCCAAAACCATAAATCGTAAACCTTAAACCCTAAACACTAAACCATAAACCTTAAACTAGAAAACCTAAACCCTAAACCCTAGACCTTAAAAACCCTAAACCCCAAACCCAAAACAAAAAACCCTAAAACCAAAACCCTAAAACCTAAATACTAAACACAAAACCCTAAACCCGAAACACAAAACCCTAAAACCCTATAACCTAAACCCTAAACCCTAAACCCAAAAAGCTAAACCTTAAAACCTAAACACCTAAACCCTAAACCCTAAACCCTAAACCCTAAACCTTAAACCCTAAACCCTAAAAACTAAACCCTAAACCCTAAACCCTAAACCCTAAACCCTAAACACTAAATCCAAAAACCTAAACCTTAAAAACCCTAAATCCTAAACCCTAAACCCAAAATCCAAAATCGTAAAACCTAAACCCTAAACTTTAAATACTAAACACAAAACCTTAAACCCAAAACCCTAAAACCTAAAACCCTGGACCCTAAACCCTAAACCCTACAGCCTAAAACCAAAACCCTAAAACGAAAAGACCTAAACCCTGCACCCTGCACCCTAAACCCCAAACCTTGAACCGTAAGTCCTAAACACCAAACCCTAAACCCTAAACCCTAAACCTTAAACCCTAGATGCCAAAAACCCTAAATGCTAACCCCAAACCCTAAACCCTAAACCCGAAACCCTAAACTGTAAATCCGAAACCCTAAACCCTAAACCCTATAACCTTAAACCCTAAACCCTAAACCCTATAAACCTAAACCCTATAACACTAAATCTTAAACCCTAAACCCTAAACCCCAAACCTTAAATTGTAAACCCTAAGCCCTAAACCCTAAACCTTAAACCCAAAACCCAAAACCCTAAATACTAAACACTAAACCGTAAAACGTTAACCCTAAACCTTAAAACCTTAAACCCTAAACCCAAAACCCTAAATCTAAAACCTTAAACCCTAAGCCCTAAACCCAAAGCCCTAAAACCTATACCCTAAAACCTAAAGCCTAAAGCCTAAACACCTAAACCCCAAACCCCAAACCCAAAACCCAAAGCCCTAAACCCTAAACCCTAGACCTTAAAAACACTAAACCCTAAACCGTAAGCCCAAACCCTAAGACCAAACCCTATTCCCTAAACCCGAAACCCGAAATCCTAAACCCAAAAACCCTAAACCATAAACCGTCAACCCTAAACACAAAACCCAACACCCTAAACCCTAAACCCTATAACCCTAAACCTCAAACCCTAAATCCTAAACCCTAAACCCTAAACCCTAAACCCTAAACCCTAAACCCTAAACCCTAAACCCTAAACCCTAAATCCAAAATCCTAAACCCAAAACCCTAAACCCTAAAACGTAAACCCTAAAACATAAACACCTAAACCCTAAACCCTAAACCCTAAGCCCTAAACCCTAAACCCTAAACCCAAACCCTAAACCCTAAACCCGAAACCCTAAAACCCTAAATCTTAAAACACTAAACCCTAAACCTCAAAACCCTAAACCCTAAACCCAAAATATAAAACCCTAAAACCTAAACCCTACCCTAAAACCTAAAATAAAATAACTAAACACCTTAACCCTAATCCCTAAACCTTAACCCTAAACCCTAAACCCTAACCCCAAAACCTTAAATCCTAAATCGTAACCCCTATACGCCAAACCCTAACCCCAAAACCCAAAACCCAAAACCCTAAACCCCAAACCCTAAGTCCTAAAGCCTAAACAGTAACCCTAAACTCGAAACCCTAAACCGTAAACCCTAATCCCTAAACCCTAAAACCTAAGCCCTAAACCCAAAACCTTAGTCCCTAAACCCAAGTCCTTGAACACTAAATAATAAACCCTTGACCCTAAACCTTAAACCCTAAACTCTAAACCCTTAACCTTAAACCCTAAATCCTAAATGTTAATCCCTATACCATGAACCTTAAACATTAAACCCTAAAACCGTAAACCCTAAACCGTAAACCATTAACCTTAAACCCAAAACTTAAAAATATAAAAAGTAAACTTTAAACAACAACCCGGAACCAACTCCAAAACCGGAAGCCAGACGAACGATCGCCAAAAAAATTATCTACTACCCCAAAATAAAATAAAAATCATCGAAATCGGAGTCCAAACGAAAAAGTTATGCCCTTTTCATTTTCCTATAATATTCAAAGTTTGATGGACCCTAAACCCTAAACCCTAAACCCTAAACCCTAAGCCCTAAACACTAAACACTAAACGTTAAACCCTAAAACCAAAACCCTAAACCCTAAACCCTAAACCCTAAACCGTAAATAGTAAACACTAACCCTTGAACCTTAAACCCTAAACCATAAACCCTAAAACCCTAAACCCTAATCCCTAAATCCTAACCCTAAACCCTAAATCCTAAATCCTAAACACTAAAACCTAAAGACCTAAACTGAAAACTCCAAACCCTAAACCCTAGATCCCAAATACACTAAACTCTATACCCTAAACCTTAACCCCAAACCCTAAACCCTAAACCCTAAACCCCAAGCCCAAACCTTAAACCCAAAACCCTAAACCCTAAACCATAAACCCTAAATACTAAACACTAAACCGTAAACCTTAAACCATAAACCCTAAACCTTAAACCCGAAAACCTTGGACCTAAAATCTAAACACCTAAACCCCGAACCCTAAACCCTAAACCCTAAACCCTAAACACAAAACCCTAAACAATAACACAAAACCAAAAACCCTAAACCTTAAATTCAAAAACCCTAAACCCTAAACCCTAAGCTCAAACCTTAACCCAAAACCCTAAACCCTAAATACAAAACATTCAACTGTAAACCCTAAACCTTAAACCTTAAACCCTAAACCCCAAAACCTTAACCCTCTAATCTAAACACCTATACCCTAAACCCTAAACCCTATACCCTATACACTAAACCCTAAACCATAACCCAAAACCCTCAACCCTAAATCGTAATTCCTAAACCCTAAACCCTTGATCCAAAAAACCCTAAACCGCAAACCCTAACCCCAAACACTAACCCTAAACCCTAAACCCTAAACCCGAAACTGTAAACCTTAAACCCTATAATCCTAAACACTAAACCCTGAACCCTAAACCATAAACCCCAAACACTAAAACCCTAAACCCTAAACCCTAAACCCTAAACCCTAAACCCTAAACACTAAAGCCTAAAACCTAAACCCTAAAACATAAACACCTAAATCAAAAACCCTAAACCTCAAACCCTAAACCATAAAGACAAAACCCTAAACCCTAAACCCCAACCCAAACCCTAAATCCTCAACCCAAAACCCTAAACCCTAAAGCCTAGACCCTAAAAACCCTAAATGCTAAAGCCTAAACCCTAACACCAAACCCTAACCCTAAACCCTAAACCCTAAACCCTAAACCCTAAACCGGAAACCCAAAACCTTAAACCCCAAACCTTATAACCACAAACCCTAAACCCTAAACCCTTAACTCTAAGCCCTAAACCCTAAACCTTAAACCTTAAACCCTAAACCCAAAAACCTTAGCCCTAAATACGAAACACTAAAACCTAGAACCTAAACCCAAAACCCTAAATCCAAAACCCAAAACCCTAACCCTAAACCCTTGACCCTAAACCCTAAAACCTAAACCCCAAACCCTAAAACCTAAACACCTAAACCCTAAACCGTAAACACCAAACCTTAACCCCAAAACCCTAACCCTAAGCCCTAAACCCTAAACCCTAAAACCCTAAACCCTAAAACACTAAACCCTAAACCCTAAAGCCCTAAACCCTAAACCCTAAACGCTAAATCCAAAAACCTAAACCCTGAACCCCAAAGCCTGAACCCCAAACCCAAAACCCAAATCCCAAACCCTAAACCCTAAACCCCAAACCCCAAACCTAAACTCTATACCCTAAAAACCCTAAACCTTAAAGCCTAAACCCTAAACCGCAACCCCAAACCGTAACCCCAAACCCTAAACTTGAAACCCGAAACCTAAAACCCCCCAATAACCCTAAACCCTAAAGCCTAAAGCCCAAAGCCTAAACCTCAAACCCTAAGACCTAATCCCTAAACCCAAAACCTTAAAACCTAAACCTTAAATCCTAAAAACTAAACACTATACTGTAAATCGTAAACCATAAACCCTAAACCCAAAACCCAAAACCCTAAGCCCTAAATAAGAAACACTAAATCGTAAACCATAAACCTTAAACACTAAACCTAAAACCATAAACACTAAACTCGGATTCTAAAATCCAAAACCTTAAACCCAAAACCCTAAACCCAAAACCCTAAATACGAAACACTAAACCATAAACCCTAAACCCTAAAACCCTAAAACCCAAACACAAAACCCTAAATCCAAAACCCAAAACGCTAAACTCTAGACCATAAACCATAAACCATAAACCATAACACCTAAACCGAAAAACCTAAACACCTAAACCGTAAACCCTAAACCCTAAACATTAAACCATAAACCCCAAAAACAAAATCCTAAACCCAAACTCAAAACCCTAACCCCTAAACCCAAAGTCCTAGACCCTAAACCGGAAAACCTAAACACCTAAACCGTAAACCCTAAACCCAAAACCCTAAATCATAAGCACTAAACCACAAACACTAAACGCTAAACCATAACCCAAAACCCAAAACCCTAAACCCTAAACCCTAAGCTCAAACCTTAAACCAAAAACCCTAAACCCAAAATACAAAACATTCAACCTTAAACCCTAAACCTTAAACCCTAAACCCAAAAACCTTAACGCTCTAATCTAAACACCAATACCCTAAACACTAAACCCTAAACCCTAAACCCTAAACCCTAAACACCAAACCCTAAACCATAATCCAAAACCCTAAACCCTAAACGGTAATTCCTAAACCCTAAACCATAAACCCTAAATCCTTGACCAAAAAAACCCTAAACCCCAAACCCGAACCCCAAACACTGACCCCAAACCCTAAACCCTAAACCTGAAACTATAAACCTTAAACCCTATAATCCTAAACACAAAACCCCAAACCCTAAACCATAAACCCTAAACCCTAAAACCCAAAAACCCAAAACCCTAAACCCTAAACCCTAAAACCCTAAACCTTACATCCAAAGCCCTAAACACTAAACCCTAAAACCTAAACCCTAAACCCTAAACACTAAACCCTAAACGTTAAAACCTAAACCCAAAAACATAAACACCTAAATTCAAAACCCTAAACCTTAAATCGTAAACCCTAAAGACTAAACCCTAAACCCTAAACCCCAACCCAAAGCCTAAATCGTCAACCCTAAACCCTAAGCCCTAAACCCAAGACCCTAAAAACCCTAAATGCTAAACCATAAACCCTAACACCAAACCCTAACCCAAAACTATGAACCCTAAACCCGAAACCCTAAATCGTAAACCCTATAACCATAACAACTAAACCCTAAACCCCAAACCCTAAGCCCTAAACGCTAAACCCTAAACCTTAAACCCTAAACCCAAAACCCTAAGCCCTAAATACGAAACACTAAAACCTAGAACCTAAACCCAAAACCCTAAATCAAAAACCCTAAACCCTAAACCCCAAACCCTAAAACCTAAATACCTAAACCCTAAACCGTAAACACCAAACCATAAACCCAAAACCCTAACCCTTAGCCCTAAACCCTAAAACCCTAAACCCTAAAACACTAAACCCTAAACCGTAAAGCCCTAAACCCAAAACCCTAAACCCTAAATCCAAAAACCTAAACCCTAAACCCTAAACCCTGAACCCTGAACTCTAAACCCTAAACCCTAAGCCCTAATCCCAAACCCTAAACCCTAAACCACAAACCCCAAACCCTAAACCCTATACCCTAAAAACCCTAAACCATAAACCCTAAACCCTAAACCGTAACCCCAAACACTAAACTCGAAACCCGAAACCCAAAACCCCCAAATAACCCTAAACCTTCAAGCCTAAACCCTAAACCCGAAACCCTAAGCCCTAATCCCTAAACCCAAAACCTTAAAACCTAAACCCAAAACCTTAAAGGATAAAAAGCTAAACACTAAACTATAAATCGTAAATCCTAAACCCTAAACCCAAAACCTTAAAACCTAAACCCTAAACCCTAAATACGAAACACTAAATCGTAAACCATAAACCTTCAACACTAAACTTAAAACCATAAACACTAAACCATAATCCTAAAATCCAAAACCTTAAACCCAAAACCCAAAACCCTAAACCCTAAATACGAAACACTAAACCGTAAACCATAAACCTTAAACACTAAACCCTAAACCCTAAACCCCAAACACTAAACCCTAAACCCTAAACCCTAAACCCTAAACCCAAAACCCTAAACATCAAACCCAAAACCATAACCCAAAACCCTAAACCCAAATTCCAAAACCCTAAACCCTAAACCCTAGACCCTAGAACCTAAAAAACCTAAACCCTAACCCCAAACGCTAACCTCAAACCCTAAACAGTAAACTCGAAACTGTAAACCCTAAACCGTATAACCTTAAACTCTAAACCCTAAACCATAAACTCTAAACCCTAAACCCTAAAACCTTAAACCCTAAACCCTAAACCCCAAAAACCCTAAACCCAAAATCCAAAGCACTAAACCCAAAACCCTAAACACTAAACCCTAAACCCTAAAACCTAAACACCTAAACCCTAAACCCTAAACCCTAAACCTTAAAACCTAAACACCTAAACCCAAAACCCTAAACCCTAAAGACTAAACCCTAAACCCTAAACCCCAACCTAAACCCTAAACGCTCAACCCTAAGCCCTAAACATTAAACCCTAAACCCTAAACCCTAACACCAAACCCTAAACCCTAAACTGTAAACCCTAAACCCTATAACCCTAAACTCTAAACCCTAAACCCTAAAACCCTAAACCGTATACCCAAACACCCTAAACCCCAAATCCAAAGCACTAAACCCTAAACCCTAAACCCAATATCCTAAACACTACACCCTAAACCTAAAACCTAAACCCTAAATCCTAAACACTTAAGCCCTAACCCCAAAACCCTAGAGACTAAATCCTAAACCATAAACCCCAACCTAAGCCCTAAACGCTCAACCCTAAACCCTAAACACTACACCCTAAAAACCCTAAACGCTAAACCCTAAACCCTAACACCAAACCCAAACCCCAAACCCAAAATCCAAAACCCGAAACCCTAAACCCCATAACCATAAACCCTAAACCCTAAACCCTAAACCCTAAGCCCTAAGCCTAAAGCCCTAAACCCAAAACCTTAAACCCTAAACCCAAAACCCTAAACCCTAAATACAAAACACTAAAACCTAGATCCTAAACGCTAAACCTTAAATCCAAAACCCAAAACTGTAAACCCTAAACCCTAGACCTTAAACCCTAAATCCAAAACCCTAAATCCTAAACCCTAGACTCTAAACCCTACACCCAAAACCCAAAAACCTGAACCCTAAAACCTAAACACCTAAACCCTAAACCATAAACACCAAACCCTGAACCCTAAAACCTAAACACTAAACCCTAAACCCTAACCCTAAGTCCTAAAGCCTAAAGCCTAAAGCCTAAAACCCTAAACCCTAAAACACTAAACCCTAAAACCCAAAACCCTGAACCCAAAACCCTAAATCCAAAACGTTAAAACCTAAACCCTAAACCTTAAACCCTAAACCCTAAACCCCAATCCCAAACCCTAAACCCTAAACCCCAAACCCCAAACCCTAAACCCTATACCCTAAAAACCCTAAATCCTAAAATCTAAATCGTGACCCCAAACCCAAACCCCAATCCCGAAGCCCAAAACCCCCATATAACCCTAAAGCCTAAAGCCTAAACCCTAAACCCTAAACCCTAAGCCCCGAACCCTAAACCTAAAACCTGAAAACCTAAACCCTAAACCCTAAAACCTAAACACGTAAACCCTCAACCCTAAACCCTAAACCCTAAACCCAAAATTGTGAACACTAAACCCTAAACCCTAAACCCAAAACCCAAAACCCTAAAACCTAAACCCTAAACCGTAAACCTTAAATACTAAATACAAAACCCTAAACCTTAAAACCCTAAACCCAAAACCCCAAAACCTTAAACCCTAGACCCTAAAAACTAAACTTTAAAAACTACACACCTAAACCTTGAACCCTAAACCCTAAACCGTAAACCCTAAACACTAAACCCTAAATGCTAAACCCTAAACGCTAAACTCCAAACCCTTGACCCCAAAAACCCTAAACGCTAAACCCTAAACCCTAACCCCAAACCCTCACCCCAAACACTAAATCCTAAACCCCAAACCCTAAACCTTAAACCCTATAACCCTAAACCCTAAACCCCAAACCCTAAACCCTAAACCCTAAACCCTATAACCCTAAACCCTAAACCCCAAACCCTAATCCCTAAACCCTATAACCCTAAACCCAATAACCCTAAACCCTAAACCCTAAACCCCAAACGCTAAACCCTAAACCCTAAACCCTAAACCCTAAAACCTAAACCTTAAACCCAAAATCCCAAACCCTAAACACTAAACCCTAAATACTAAACACTAAATCATAAACCGTACACCCTAAACCCAAAATTCCTAAACACTAAATCCAAAACCCTAAATCTAGGACCCTAGACCCTAAGACCTAAACCCTAAACCCTAAAACCTAAACTCCTAAACCCCAAACCCAAAACCAAAACCCTAAACCCAAAACCGGAAACCCCACACCCAAAACCCTAAATCCAAAACCCAAAACCCAAAACCCTAAATCCTTAACCTTAAACCCTATAACCCTAAACCCTAAACTCTAAACCCTAAACCCTAAGCCCTAAACGCTAAACCCTAAACCTTAAACCCTAAACCCAAAACCCGAAAGCCTAAACCCAGAACACTTAATACTAAACACTAAATCCTAAACCATAAACCCTAAACCCTAAATCAAAAACCCTAAACCCTAAACCCTAAAACCTAAACACTAAAACCTACACCCGAACCTTAAACCCAAAACCCTAAGCACTAAACCCTAAACCAAAACCCTCAACCCCGAACCCTAAACCCTAGAACCATAAAACCTAAAATACTAAACCCTAAACCCTAAAACCATAAATCCCAAGCCCTAAACCCTCAATCCGAAACCCAAAACGCTAGACTCTAGACCCTAAACCATAAACCATAAAACCTAAATCGAAAAACCTAAACACCTAAACCCTAAACCCTAAACCCTAAACCTTAAACAACAAACCCCAAAATCTAAACCCTAAACCCAAACTCAAAACCCTAAACCCTAAACCCAAAGCCCTAAACCCTAAACACTAGACCCTAAACCCGAAAACCTAAACACCTAAACCATAAACCCTAAACCCTAAGCACTAAACCGTAAACCCTAAACCCTAAAACCCTAAACTCTAAACCCAAAACCCTAAATTAGAAACCCTAAATCCAAAACCCTAAACGTTAAAACATAAACCCTAACCCAAAACCTTAAACCCTAAACCCTAAACCCTAAACCCTAAACCCTAAGCACTAAACCCAAAACCCTAAACCCTAAACCCTAAACCCTAAACCCTAAACCCTAAACCCCAAACCCTAAACCCAAAACACTAAACCCTAAACCTTAAACCCTAAACCCTAAACCCTAAAACCTAAAGCCAAAACCTTAAATACTAAACCCTAAACCCTAAACCCTAAGCACTAAACCCTAAACCCTAAACCCCAAGCCCTAAGCACTAAACCCTAAACCCTAAATACTAAACCCCAACCCAAAACCCAAAACCGAAAACCCTAAACCCTGAACCCTAAACACCTAAACCCTCAACCCTCAACCCTAAACCCTAAACCGTAGATCTTAAAAAACCTAAACCCTAAATCTTAAACCCAAAACCTAAAACCCTAAAACCTAAACCCTAAACCCTGAATACTAAACACAAAATGTAAACCCCAAACCCAAAACTCTAAACTCTAAACCCTAAAACTCAAACACTAAAACCTAAAAACCAAAACCCAAAACCGTAAACCCTGAAACCTAAAACCCAAACCCTAAACCCTAAACACTACACCCTAAACCCTAAACCCTAGACCTTAAAAACCCTAAACCCTAAACCTTAAACCCAAAACCCAAAACTCTAAAACCTAAACACTAAACTTTAAATACTAAACACTAAACCCTAAACTCGAAACCCATAACCTTAAAACCTTGAACCCCAAACCCTAAAGCCTAAAGCCTAAAACCTAAAACCAAAAACTTAAACACCTAAACCCTAAACCCTAAACACTAAACCCTAAACCCTAACCCAAAACCCAAAACCCAAAACCCTAAACCCTAGACCCCAAAAACCCAAAACGCTAACCCCAAACCCAAACCCTAACCCCAAACCTTAACCCCAAACCCTAAACCATAAACCCGAAACCCTAAACCACAAACCCTATAACCCTAAACCCTAAACCCTAAACCCTATAAACCTAAAGCCTACAACACTAAACCCTAAACCCTAAACCCCAAACCTTAAACGCTAAACCCTAAACCCTAAAACCCTAAATCGTAAAACCTAAGCCCTAAAACCTAAATCCAAAACCCTAAATCTTAAACCCAAAACCCAAAACCCTAACCCTTAAACCCTAAATACAAAACACTAAACCGTAAAACGTAAACCCTAAATCTAAAACCCCAAACCCTAAGCCCTAAACCCTAAGCCTTAAACCCTATACCCTAAAACCTAAAGCTAAAAACCTAAACACCAAAACCCCAAACCCAAAACCCTAAACCCTAAACCCAAAACCCTAGACCCTAAAACAACAAAAACCTAAACCCTAAGCCCAAACCCTAAGATCAAACCCTAATCCCTAAACCCGAAACCTAAAACGCTAAACCCTAAAACCATAAACCGTAAACCCTAAAAACTAAATCCAAATCCCTAAACCCCAAACCCCAAACCCTATAACACAAAACCCTAAACCCTAAAACCTAAATCCCAAGCCCTAAACCCTAAACCCTAAATCTTAAACCTTAAACCCTAAACCCACAACCCTAAAGCCTGAAGCCCAAACCCTAAACACTAAACACTAACCCTAATTCCTAAACCCTAAACCCTAAATCCAAAACCCAAAACCCAAAACCCAAAACCTTAAATCATAAACCCCAAACCCTAAAACCTAAACATCTAAACACTAAACATCTAAACCTAAAACCCTAAACCATAAACCCTAAACCCTAACCCCTAAACCCAAACCCTAAACCCTAAACCCTAAACCCTAAACCCTAAAACCCGAAACACTAAAACACGAAACCCTAAACCTTAAAGACCACTCCCCCCCCCCCCCTCCACCGCTAAAACCAAATCAAAAACCCTAAACCCTTAACAAGCTAGCG